>NC_041057.1:3145507-3254088 GCF_900634775.1 Gouania willdenowi | reverse complement strand
AACCGTGATACCTATTAATCAATTTTTAACTGCCTTACGATAAATCTTTACATCCCTACCAGAAATGTGTTGGGAAGTCACTTTAACATAATTTTTTGAGGATTAAAACAAGAAATCACAGTAAAAATTAAGTAAAAACACTTCAATGCATCCGTCTACAGCAGGGGTTCTCAAACCCTTTAGGTCACGACCCTCCAAAATAATGCTTCCAGAGAGCGGGGACCCCCACTGTAGCTGAAGGTGGTTGAACACAGACATGAACATTGAAGAACAGTCATGTGGAGACAGGACCATCTATAAGGGGGAATAAAGGGGAGAGATTTTTGGGGTCCATCCATAAAGTCAGTAAAATAATGGTCCATTGTTCTATGAATCTGTGATAACCACATTTATTCATCTCATCACTGTTATCCAGGAATGTTTACTATTATTATAGTCATCTTAAAGATGGAAATCCTGGTTTTAATTAAAAATAAAATTGGTTAAAAGTGACATGGTGGAAAAGGTGGTGAAATGGGATTTTAAAACCCACAGAAATTGGTTAAAAGTTACAAATTAGAGTGGACAAAAACAGACCGGGTCCGCGGAATCTCCGCACTGAATAGCACGTACCACGTTCTCGAGAATTCAGTCAAATGACTCTGCTCCACTGAGTAAAAAAATGCAGCCCCCGGGGGCCCCTGTGGCACATACAGAGTAATGGGCCCCATTCATATATTGGTATGTGTCAATGGTTTGGTACCACCAACTGTTGCAATATTTGACTTACAAATAAATAAGAAAATGACTTTAATGAAAATTGCCAAAAAAGGTGGGTGGGGCTCTAATCGAATTGTGAGAAGCATAATCGTAATCTATGCTGAATTACCTTTGAAACGATATATCACAACTATGTTCCCATAAATTTGGTAATTACCGGAAATGGGGGGTTGGTTCTGAGCATCTCATCATATTAATTTATGGACTACTCATACTAAACTGCATTCAATATTGGAACAATTAGTTTAAACTGGCAAATAATGGGCATGACAGAACAAAAATATGGCAAGAAAAAGTGATGAAAATATGACAAGTTTGGTGTAGTTGCAAAAAAAGGCTAAAAATAAGCAAAAATGAACTAAAATTGTTAAAAAAAAAATGTTTTCTTAGTTTCTTAAAGGCATCGAGCGACGCATCCCCAGTGTGTCACAACTGGACTCTTTTTTTTTTTAATGTAAATGATCTTTGATTTATTGATCTGTGAGGCCTACACTGATCACAACAGACGCAGCACTGACAATTTATCTGTTTCTGACATGTGTTGAACTCACAGTGAGCTTTTTCCTCCTGACGTACGACTCCCACGGCTGCGGCTCCAGGATGAACATTCCGCCTGGACGCAGGTGTTTGTAGACCCTCTTGAAGAAGCGGCAGAGCCCGGGGTCGCCCCAGTTCAGATGAACCCACTTAGTGACGCTCAGGCACAGGATCACGTCGTACTCAGGCCTCTGAGTCACCAGTAGATGATCATTGTCTAGCACATAGTTGGCCTGGAAACATGAAAAAAAATATTATATATATTAGGGATGTAACGATTCACTCAACTCCCGATACAATTCGATTCACGATACTGGGTTCACGATACGCTTCTCTCACGATTTATTTTACAAAATGGGGCTGTAGACATATGATGACTGAAAAATATTCCTTTATTTTTTTGGGGAAAAAAAAAACTATAAAAAAAACTGTTTTCCTTTTATTTTTCATTGTCAAAAGAATCCCTTGATAAACTATTCAAAACAATGCAATTTAACTAAAAATAAATCTTGAATGAACTAAAGGAATAATACAAATGAAGAAGAAGCCTATTAATTTAAATTCTGGTTCTAAAGTAAACAATGCAAAACTGCAAAAATAATAGTTCTTTTTCTTTTTAAAAGTGCAACTGAAAATTTTTTGTGCCTTAACAATTGGACTTCACGTAATATTAGATATTCTTTCGGTGCTAAAGGGGTAAGGAATCATTTATGAATGTGTTTAAGAGTAGAAGGCGGCCAGAAAGAAAGTAGTAGCAGATTCCGCACGCCGCCTCAACATTTGGACAAGAGAAGGATAATTATATATATATATACATACATAACGTCCTCTGTTGTTTAAAAAGTACTGCGATTCAATATATACACATATTAGAGCTGCACAATTAATCACGATTATATTCACAATTATTTATCATGTTCGGGGGAAAAAAAGTCTGTTTTTATTGCACTACTTTTCAACACACAATATGTGTACAGTTTACAGTGCAAAATGACACTTTAAGAATTATGATTTTAAAATTTAAAAAAGTATTTTTTCTTTCCCCATATGTTAACATTACATTGTAGTTCACTTTAATGTAACGACAGTGTAAATAAATGTTTTTTTAGAACTATGACTCACTTATTGTTTCTATAAGTGTAAAATTAAACTTTTGTTTTTGGATAAGGAAAACAAGGGAATTTAAATCACAACAACCGTTAGCATCCAATCACAATACTTCGGAAATCAGAATTGCAATATCAATTGAATCTGCACCCAACTAGTATCGTGATTATCTCTTATTTATTGTTTTATAGCTTTACTAACAAATCAAATGATTTTACATCAATGTGTACCATTACTATAAATTAGGACTGTAGTCAGTCAACCAAGGAAATGATTGGTCGACCAAGACTATGGCACACAAAGCGATTAGTCGACAAAAAAAAAAACGGAGAATGAATGAGCAGGTGTAGAGGACAACGAGGAGAAAGAAAAAGAGAAATATTTTGTTTTGGCGTTTTGTGCTTTTAAACACAGACCATTTATGATATGAACCTTATTCAAGTTTTGACCAGAACCAGACAAAACAAAAGTGAAACCCACAGGTCTGACAAACATTAGGTATTTATATCAGAGCCCGACCTGAAACCGACAATTAAAACCTATGTTTTCCTCATACAAATGATATATTTACATTTGTTTTAGTGCCTGCTTTTATTAATAAAAAACACAGTGTGCACCGTGGCACAAGAGACAGCAGTGGATCTATTTACATAATCCACATATCAAATATAAGGATAATCCATGTTCTTGTGCAGGAAAAGGATTGATTTAATAGTGGATGCTTGTGCTTCAAGCCTGTCTTAATTTGTTCCCTCTCTGCTCTTATGAAAGTACACTTTTTTTGTTTTGCAGCGCAGCACACACACACACACAGCTGTTGCTGGACATAGAATCATGTTTAGGCATTAAATAGTATTTAATTAACTAGTATTAAGTAGTATTTAACTAAGTAATTATTAGTTACATAGTAACAGTTACATTGTAATAATAGTATTCTACTAAATATTGTTTTTACTAGATTTATAACATGTTATTTTTCAGGGTCTTTTAATTTATTTTTTTCTATTAAATTGTAGAATATTCTTATGTTTAAGATAAACTAGTAGTGTTTATTTTACACTTTAAAAAAAAAAATCACTTTTTTAGTTTTTAATGTATATACTGAGGTTATTTTTATGTATTTACTTTATTAAAATTGTAGAATATTATTGTTTAAGTTAAACTAGTAGTTTTTAATTTGTACTTAAAAAAAAATATATAATATATATATGTTTTTATTGAGGTAATTTTTTATTTGTTTTTTTAAATTGTTCGATTTATTTCATAAAAATTGTAGAATATTGTTAAGTTTAAGTTATATTAGTAGTTGTTGTTTTGCACTTTAAAAATACAATTTTGTTGTTTTTCATAGCATTTGTTGTTTTTTTTCTTTTAAGCATTTCTTTTAATTAAATTAATTAATTAAAGCATTTATATAAAATTGTAGAATATTGTTACGTTTAAGATAAACTAGTAGCAGTTATTTTGTACTTCAAGTTTTTTGTTTTGTTTTTATTTACAGTAGGTTATTTTTTATTTTAACTTTATTAAATTTGTGGTACATTCTTATGTTTATGACAAACTAGTAGTTGTTATTGTGCACTTTGAAATATATATATATATATTTTTTTCGTTGATTTTTTAATTTATTTTACTGAAATTGTAGAATACTCATATGTTTACGATTTAAATGTCTGTAACCTATTGGTTATCGTATCGTATCGATACCAACCAACACTCATTAATGCTAAATCAGTATCGTATCAGACGTGAAAAGTTATATCCAGACACCCCAAATTATAGTAAGTAAATATTCTATTCTATTACAATTAATTAATCCACTTCATAGATGTTTTATCTCTAAACACACGATGCCAATGTATGAATGAAGCAATGTGATCTTTATGCTAGCATGCTCCATTATTGAATAAAATATGTAACACATTATGACCCAAGGCGTCTGCTCACCTTGATGAAGGACACGTTGAAGGAACTCCCCCGGCGTCACTGCGGGTGTTTCTGTCAGAGGAGGAGCAGCGATGTGGTCCTCTGGAGATCCGCAGCGACACGGGAAAGTGCAGCTCAGCGGTTGGTCAGCAGGGGGCGACTCAGCGTCTTCCAGTTTGGTTTCCTCTGCTTTGCTCTCCTGCGTTTGGGTTCCGGACTCATTGGTGTAATTGGAGTCATTTACAGCGTCTCCAGCTGGTTTTGCGTTTTTCGTCCCTGCTCTCAGACTCCTTGTGCTTTCCTTCTACTAACCCATAGTCTTGTTCTTCTCCTGCTTCACGTGTCTCGCCTCCTGAGCCTGAAGCTCTGAGAGAAAGTGTCTGATATTCTTACGTGCCACGTGTACCAGATCAGCATCGATATCCAGACCCAGAATGCGAGCTGGCCGCAGCATTTTGGCGATGTAAAGCGTTATGTGGCCCGTGTTTGCATCCCAGATCCAGAACCTCTTTCCCTTCGAACCACTCGGGAAGAAAGACTCGCACGCGGGGGTCTTCGCTGCAGCCCGGGTTACGGTAGCCATAATACTTGTTGTAGTTCCCAAACTGAAACTTCTTCTTCTGTTCTTTCTTCTGGTTGTGATTCCTCTGGTTCGGGTGAGACCCACCCGGACCAGTTCTGGGATTTCTTGGCATGTGAAGAGAACTTCTCTGACTCCTGTCCCCAGGTCCTGGCTTTCCAATGGGCGTTGAATGGTTTATCGGCGGCTCCGTTTACCCGAGTTACGCCTTCGTTTCCGTCTGCTCGTGTGCTGGTTCTGGTTCTGGTTCTGTCCTGGCACGATTTGGACCGACGTGGACTCCTCTAATGACGCAGAGGCCGGTTCCTCTTTGCAGCTGGTGGAAGTGTCCGACGTCTGCTCGTGTGAAGACCCCGTGACGTTGGAGAAACTGTTGGAGTCTTTGGAGACCTCTAGTGCAGAAGAATCTGGATCGGTGGGAGGCAGCGTGGCGGTACCGGTCTTACTGTCACACTTGGCCAAGTCAAAGACGCTGGTCTGCGTCGTGGAAATCCTCCGCCGCCGTGGTGCCTGTTGCGATGCCGCTTCCTTCCTCCGCTCTATGGGGCGAGGACAGGAAGCTGCTGTCTGCTAGGCCGCTGTTCAAATTCAGAGGGTCCGTGATATCCCGCGGGATCAGGATCTCCACCGGGTCGCGGCTTTTTGCCGGCAGCGGCGAGGACTTTGGCGTCTCTGCATTCAGTGCCCTGTTCACCTCCTCATCCTGCAAGCTGTTTGAGATTTAACGGATCGAAAATGTTTCCTCCCAGATGGAATTTGGTCGGGAGGACGGAGTCGCTCTCCGAGTTTGCCCGTCGTCTTCTCTTCCCATACACTGGGTGCTTGAAGTTGAAGTTTGCCGTGTTGCGCCGCTTCGTTAGCCTCGTTTGTTGTTGCTGCTGCTGCTGCTTGTTTGGATTAAAGCTGTTCCTACGGTTGATGTTGTTCTCGTTTGCTCTGGATCTCTGCGCGCTGCTGTCGGAGAGGTTGAGCGCGTCCGTGATGCTGGTAGCATTTGGCGAGGACGCAGCATCGAGCACGGGACAAACAGAAGCCGGGTCAGGGGCGGAGCTTATGACCTCCATTATGCCAGAGGATGTGGCATGGGCTCCATTACAACCAGAGAGGTGTGGGTTTGAAGCCGAGCTGGCCTCTGGGCCTCCACTTTTTACACTTTCCTCATCAACGGACATCTTCAGTTTGCAAAGGACTCGGAACCTGAAAAACAAAAAATACTGTTAAATGATAGCCCGAGGTTGTTTTTAATCGTATAAATAAAGTACATTTTCTTGTTTGGAATTCATAAACTGTTTATGATAGTATATACATTACATTTAGATTGTTCAGTGTTGTCTTCAGAACTAAAAACAGGTTATTAAAAAAAAAACATCCATCTTGATTTTCTTTTTTATAATACTAGGGTTGCAATGGGCAAGAATATTTCCAGTCAATTTCCATGTGAACTTAAGCTTTTTGAGAACATTCAAAAATAAATCCTTTTCATGGGAATTATGCATTATAATTAACTAGAAGATAGGATTCATTTTAAATAACCGTTTCAAATCCAAACATATTGTTGTTATGTATAATTCTTATTTTGTGTGCATTGTCGAATATGTTTTTTCTGAGTCATTTTGTGTATTATTCTTTTCTTTTGCGGTCATTGTCATGAGTCATTTTGTGTAATATTTTAGAAATTTTCATTATTTAGTTGTGTTATGTATTTCCATTCATTTTGTGTATTTTTTGTGTTATTCTGTTGTTATTTTGTTTGTTTTTCTTGTCTATCTGTTGTAAATGTGTGTTTTTTTGTAGGGATGTAACGATTAATCGTAAGGCAGTTAAAAATCGATTCACAGGTATCACGGTTGATATCGATTTTCTGAAAATTGAATCGCAGTACTTTTTTTAAACAGCAGAGGGCGCTATATATTTATCCTTCTCTTGTCCAAATGTTGAGGCGGCGTGCGGAATCTGCTACTACTTTCTTTCTGGCTGCTTTCTACTCTTAAACATGTTGATAAATGATTCCTTACCCCTTTAGCACCGAAAGAATATCCGTAATATTACGTTAATATCTGTAAAAGTCACGTTTTTCTATTAGCTCTGTCTGTTAGCACATAGCCTCTCTTCTTCACTGCACAGAATACCTACATCCCAACCGACCACTGGGTTACCAGCGCCCTCTGCTGGTCCAAAAAAAAAATTCTGGAGTAAATACAGTGAAATTACTGTTTTTTTTTTTTTTAAAGTCCAATTGTTAAGGCACAAAATACATTTTCAGTTGCACTTTTAAAAAGAAAAAGAACTATTATGCAGTTTTGCATTGTTTACTACAGAACCAGAATTTAAATTAATAGGCTTCTTCTTCATTTGTATTATTCCTTTATTTATTTCATTCAAGATTTATTTTTAGTTAAATTGCATTGTTTTGAATAGTTTATCAAGGGATTCTTTTGACAATGAAAAATAAAAGGAAAATAGTATTGTATATTCCCAAAAA
Organism: Gouania willdenowi; assembly: GCF_900634775.1. Lineage (NCBI taxonomy): Eukaryota > Metazoa > Chordata > Actinopteri > Blenniiformes > Gobiesocidae > Gouania > Gouania willdenowi. The sequence goes on along the minus strand of NC_041057.1, from coordinate 3,246,697 downwards.
AATTAACGGAATATTTTTCAGTAATCATTTGTCTACAGTCCCATTTTGTAAAATAAATCGTGAGAGAATCGTATCGTAAACACAGTATTGTGAATCAAATCGTATCGGGAGTGGAGTTTATCGTTACATCCCTAGTTTTTTGTGAAAATGAAAAAATTATGAAAATGTGTTGTCGTTTTTGTGTCTTTTGCATAATTTAGTTATTTTGTGTATTTTGCTGTAATTTTTTTGTAATAATGGGCATTTTTTGAGTCATTTTGTGTGCTTACTTTGGGGGGGCAGAAAATTAATCCAATTACCCATATCTGATGTAAGGGATCAAGTGGTCTTGATACCTTGTTTGTAATGTAATGTAATAGTTAATTGATTTTTCCCCCCACTAAAATGCATTTTTTGATCAACAAGTTAGAAGCACCTGTAATTATTATAAAGTTTGATATTTGGTTAGTTTGTAAAGTTATAGTTTCATGAGTGTTACAACCCAAAACCTTCAAATAAGAATAAGATTATAATTATTAGTTGTTCCCAATGAAACAATGCAGAAACTGACAACAATGTGTTTGTGGTCATCTGCTAACAATTTTATTTAAAATTGAGGGGGTGTGGTTATTAAATGGATTTTAGGTTTAAAAGTTAAACAATACATTTACAAAACTTAATAAACAAATCTCTGAAACAAACTTAAAATGGTCACAATTAAAATATTTAATTATATTTCTGTTTAAGGATGTTAAATGGTCTGAAGGAGGGAAATGAAATGCATGTGCTTCCTCGTTTTGCAGCACAAACTGAAACTTTAGTAAATCAGTCACCAGGTTTACTATGTTAAATAGGTCGACATGATTAAAATGATGTGCTTATATGATCCAGACTCGGTCAAACACCTGTTCAATAAAATGAATAAATTGTTTTAAAAAGCATACAAAATACTACAAAACAAGTCTGGAATAGACTTACACAAAGTATTAATAATTGTGTACGTTTACTAAACAATAATATGCTGTGACCTTCTCACCACGGAGTTTAAAGGACAGTTTTTATCTGACCGGAGAAGTTTCCCACTCTGAGCTGGGCAGTTAGCATGTTAGCTGCTAGTTGCTAGCTGCTAGCGCGGGCCACAGGAACAACCAAGACGTCCGTAAACGTTCAACGGGCTCCGGGCCAGCGAGCGCTATCAACCCCGTAAGCAGTTCCCCCGCCTCCCTTACAATGCTGACCGGACCTCTCCCAGCCCCAGGGAGCCCCTTACCGTCACAGAGAGTGGTTCAATACCCCAGATGGTCCCACGGGTCCCGTGCAGCAGTCACCATCCAAATAACAGTGTGAGAGCTCGTAGTCCACGCAGTCCCCGCCTTCCTTCGGCCGGACTGTCACTCACTACTGCCCCGCTCTCCACGCTCCGGCTAACGGCTAACAGCTAGCAGCTAACAACTAGCACACACAAGTCCGCCCACATCCACGCTCGCGACGCCAGGGGAACACGGCGCGGGTGCACCGGGATAGGAGCGGGCTCGGTGCGCTGAGACCTCCGCAGTGAAGTCCTAGAGAGTCAGAGCTGGAAGGTTGGTGGATAAAAACATGATTGTAGCCGCGGACATGGCGGCTCATCCGGGCTCCTCTGCTGCTTCCAGCTGAAGCCAACACGGCTGGGCTGGGGCGGAGATGTGCGACTAGTGTCCGCAAGGTGGTGAGGAATGGATGATACCCTCCATAGTTCATCATCAATGAAGGCCTTTCACTTTGTGCACTCCATTAAAGGAGGAAAAACTGACCAAAATGCATTAAACATTCATTAAACATTAAGGAATGTTGCATAAACACATAGTTACACAAAATAACCATAAACGCACAAAATTTAAGACCAGTATATAGAAAGATACAAAAAGGCAGATATTTATCTCAGCAGGGGCCACAAATGGTCATTTTTATTTATTTATTTTTGTCATATAAGTCTATTTTAGTTGTATTTTTTCTTTTTGTAAGTTTTTACCTGTGTCAATGCTTGTTGTTTTGTGTTTTTAGATTCATCTTTAATTTTTCCTAATCATTTTTTGTGTTTTTCTTCTTGTTTTAGTCATTTATTTGTATGTATATTGTCATTTTTGTTCTTTTTTTAATCTAATTTTGTAAATTTTACCCTCCATAGTTCATCATCAATGAAGGCCTTTCACTTTGTGCACTCACCATTAAAGGGGGGAAAAACTGACCCAAATAAATGCATAAATCATCCATTAAACATCCAGGAATATTGCCCAAACACATATTTACACAAAATAACCATAAACGCACAGAATATAAGACCAGTATGTAGAAAGATACAAAAAGGCAGAGATTTTATCACAGCGGGGGCCATGAAAATGTGATTAATACACAGGAATAATACATGTCATTTTGTTGTGTGTTTTTACAGTCTTCACATATTTCATATTGTCGTTTTTGTATAGTTTTCTTTTACCTTGTGTTTGTTTTCTTTTTTTTTTTTTTTTTTTGAGTCATTATTTTAAGATAGTGTTTTTTGTTGTTGTTTTGGGAGTAATTTTGTGTTTATTTGCCAATTGAGACAATAAACATCATAAAGTTACTCGACATAGCAAACATAAATTATTTAAACCATGCAATAATAATAATATTAATAATAGTTGTCAAAGCTATTGAGAACAATATATTTATTGACATCAGCTGTTTGCTGTCAAATCTCATATTCAGAATCAGTTATAAAATATTAATTACATACCATCAATATATGAAGTATTTTAATGACAAACAGGCACAAGGTTTCAAATAGATACAAATGGCCACAAGAGGGAGCCAAATATGAACTTAATCATGCAGTCTTTTTTACTTTTGTTTCTTTTCTTGTTATTCATGCGTTATTCAGAAATTTTTATTTCCTTTAATTTTACTGTGACTTTACAGTTTTTCCTGATCACCTTCTGCATTAATATCAGGAACTCTTTAATCATATATCTATATTTTAGATATGCAATAGAATGATTTTGCACACCCTTCTCTTATTTTGTCTATACTTACCGTTGTTTGTGTTTTTTACAGTAATTTATGTGTATTATAGTTCTTTTTGTATGTATTTTTCTATTTTTGTACATTTTTCTCTTATTTTGTTTATACTTACCGTTGTTTTGTGTTTTTTTAGAGTAATTTATGTGTGTTATAGTTGTTTTTGTATGTATTTTTCTCTTATTTTGTCTATACTTACCATTGTTTTGTGTTTTTTAGAGTAAATTATGTGTATTTTAGTTGTTTTTTTGTATGTATTTTTCTATTTTTGTACACTTTTCTCTTATTTTGTCTATACTTGTTGTTGTTTTGTGGTTTTGGATTCACTTTTATTTTTTTTCTAGTTATTTTGTGTGTTTTTGTTGTTGTTTTGTGTGTTTTGGGGTAATTTTTGTCAATTTCTGTCATCATTTTCTTGTGTTTTATTTATTTTGCACAGTCTTCTTCTCTGCATAATTACCAGGGACAGTTATTGTTCATTTGTTTTCATTATTATTTATAGTTTTCTCTTTTCATTTTCTGCTGCAAACCTAAGTCCTCCCTCTGTTTGGTAGATGAGACCCGCCCTCCTGATCTGTGTAGATGGTGAACATATAGACAGTCGAGTACCTGTCTCCCACCCCCTTCCTTTGGCTCTGTTCCTCTCTTTTCTCATGGTAATAGGGGCGAGGGTCCTCAATCCCGGGCACCATCTGCCTTTCCTCAGGGTTTTGGGGGCCCCGAGTCCTCCAGACGTGCTGGATTGTTTGTGTGTGTCCAGGCAGAAAAGGCCGAGTACACACGGTCCTCGTCCCATCCACAGCACGAGCCTGCTGTTCATTAGCCAGCATGTGACGGAGGGCGGGGGCCACTCGCGTGTCCTGGTCCTTGTGTGCGGGGTGGGGGGGCCGTCCTTTGATCTGTACTAGGATTGTTGTGGCCGTTGGCGGGGTCGTCAGTTATGGGGTCAACTGGTTTTCATCCATCCTTCATCCACATGTTGATTGTTTAAAAGGTTTCATGTATTTTAGTCTCTTTTAAAACTATTGTCGAACTCAGTGTTTCTAAAACTGTTCAAGTAGCCCCCCCCCCTTTCTCTTACTTTTTGTTTTCATTTTCTGTTTTGTTGTCATTTTGTATGTTTTTGGAGTTATTCTGCTCATTTTCCTTTCATTATTTCATTATTATTTTGCAATTTGTGTATTTCTGTTGTTGTTATCTATATTTTTCTCTCATTTAATTTGTCTTGGTATTTGTTTTTTGTGTTATTAGAGTCAGTGTGTGTATTTTTATTGCTCATTTTGTGTGTCTTAGGAGTTATTCTGTCTAGTTTTCATATTGCTTTGTATATTTTTTGGGCATTTTGTGAATTTTTGCTGTTGTGTTGCATGTTATGAGTCATTTTGTGTATTTTTGGTAATTTCTTTTTTCAATGTTTATTTTTCTTTTACTTTTGTGTATTATTGTACTAATAATACTAATATTGCATATTTTTGTTGTCATTTTCATTATTTTTTTCTTTCTTTTGTTGTTAATTTGTCATCGTCTGATGTGTTTTTGGAGTAAATTGGTGTATTTCTTTAGTCCTTTTTTACAATTGTTTGTCATTTTGTACGTTTTTTTTTAGTAAATGTGTATATTTTTGCAGTTTGCATGCTTTTGTTGTTTTTGTGTTTCTTTTTTGTGTTATGATAGTCAATATGTGTAATTTTTTTGAGTATTTTGTGTGTTTTTGGAGTCATTCTGTCTCGGTTTGTATATCTTTTGCAATTTTGTGATTTTTTGCTGTTGTGTTGCATGTTGTGAAGCATTTTGTTTATTTTTGGTAATTTTTCTTTTCGATGTTTATTTTTCTTTTACTTTTGTGTATTTTTGTTCTCGTTTTCATTATTTTTCTGTTACTTTTGTCGTTAATTTGACGTCGTCTGGTGTTTTTAGAGTGAATTGGTATAATTCTGCTTTTTACTAAAAATGTGAGAACAAACTATTTTTTTAACCCCTGATGTGAGCTATGGCCACAGGTATCTGTGTAGCTAACCGACACAGCTCTGATTAGCAGGTTATCACTTTCCATTGGCCCCGCCCTCCTCGTTTCCACTGCTACACGCTGTCGGCTGCATTGAGATTAGTTATTGAACTGTCTAAGCAAAGGGAAACAAGGCCGCCTCAGAGCCACAGCAGCACACAATGAGCCAGCTGTCAGTGGGCGGGGCCTGATGCCACCACGGTACTTCAGTGCTGAGCCAATAGGAGCTCCTATAGAAGGCTACGACGCTTTGATTAATATCGACACGAGGCTTGATGGAGGACAGGAAAGTGAGCGCAGTTAAAGACTGCTTTATTTAGCAAAGATGTCAGGGACGGACGCTGGTTAGCTACGGTTAAACCATTCCTTCTGTTGCATAATAATCACGTTTCATCTGAAATAAGGTTGTTGATTTTATTTATCCAAACTTTGTTTTTGTTTTTTTAATCATGTCCATCTGCATATCATTCCTTGTAGACCAGACATAGGCAACTGGTGGCCCGGGGGCCACATGAGGCCCTCAGCATAATTTTGTGCATTCCCCCAAAGGGATAAAAACAGAGAAAAGGAAATTATATCACAAAACAGATATCACACAAAATGACTCCAAAACATATAAGTAAGTGTTTCCCAAACTTTTTTCCCCCATGTACCCCTTAGCCTTCATTCCTTATCGCATTAGCTCATGTTATACATGATTTATTTGTGTCCGCAGGCTCATCTAAACTCTTTCCTGTGTCTCATCCAACATTAGCCTTGAATTTAGGCCTTTTTTATTCACTTATTTGTGATGCTTTGCTCATTTTAGAATTTGAACTTCACCTTTTAATGTATTTTAAAGAGTCGTGCCACAAATTATTATTGATGGATGAGAAAAAAAGTCTATCTAAGTCTATTTTTCTATGATATAAGAAAATAAACTGACAACTGTTTCTGTGTACCTCCTGAGAGGTGTTCAAGTACCCCTAGAGGTACACGAACCCCAGGTTGGGAACCACTGAATAAGTGACGCCGACTACAAAATAACCAAAACACAAAATGACAACTAAAATACAAAAAATACTACAAAAATACACAAAAGTAACCAAAAAATAGTCAAAACATGAACAAAAATGACTCCAAAAATGACCACAAAATTACACAAAATGACCAAAAATACCTTTACTGACAAAAAAGCACAGCAGAAATACACAAATTTACTCCAAAAACCCATGCAACTACAAATATAATAACATAAATGACTCTAAAACACAAAAAGACAACAAGAATACACTGAATGACAAAAAATATATAAAGCAACAACAAAACTACTCAAATTCACTCCAAAAATACACAAAACGACCAAAAGCACCCTTACTGACATAAAAAAAAATCCAAAATTGCAAAAAATGACAACAGTTTTTACTCCAAAAACCCATATGCAACTACAAATATACAGAAAAGTAAAAGAAAAATAATGAAAACAAGAACAGAAATTACTCCAAAGCACAAAATGACAACAAAAATACACAAAACATTTACAAATATACACAAAGTAAACAAAACCAAACACAAAATGACAACAAAAAAACACTGAATGACAAAAAATATACAAAGCAACAACAAAACTACACAATTAGACTCCTAAAATACACAAAATGACAAAAAAAATACACATACTGAATGAAAAAAACAAGAAATACATGAAATACACCAATTTACCCCAAAAACACCTAAGACAACTACAAATGTACACAAAAGTAAAAGAAAAATGAACAAAACGGAAGGCAAATGACTCCAAAACACAAAATGACAACAAAAATACACAGAAGTACAAAAACTACTCAAAATGACTCCAAAAACACAAATACTGACTGAAAAAAACATACAAAATTACAGAATTTAGCAAAAAAGGACAGCATATATACCCTTATTTACGCCATAAACACTTACTACGACTACAAATATACATAAAAGTAACAAACAAAACGAAACACAAATGACACACACACACACACACACACACTGAAACCTGAGCGTGACCCATTATCTTGTACATGCCAAGTTGCCAGTGGAGGCTTATAGACGTTAAGCTGATATTTTCAGTGACAAGCATTTAATGTCTGTACTTACCACACTCTGTTCCTGGACACAATGTTGCATGTTCAATATTCCAAATAAACATTTAATATTTCTGATTTCATTTATTTATTTATTTTTTTAAATATTTCTGATTTCAAACATTATTGCAATTGAATTTCCATTTTTTTCAGAGCGTCATACACTTATATTTACATTAGCCAATATGTGAATTAAGACTCCATGTATTTTTAAACTTGATTTGTTGATGAGAATGATCATAACTGTGTCTAACATGTATTCAGTCAAAGATCAAAGACATTTCAAGTGCTTCCCATGCAATGAACCAAACCAGTTGAGCTTTGTTGTTTTGCCCTGAAGGCAAAAGACCTTTAAAGTGTAACGGCAGGTGCACATGTTTTTCAACCTATTATATTTCTCATGACGCCTAGACCAAAAGAAAACAATTAGAGTTGGTATCGCTTCTTGCAGGTGTGCAGTTGCATAAATGTTATTAGTAGGGATGTAACAATTAATCGTAAGGCAGTTAAAAATCGATTCATAGGTATTACGATTCGCATCAATGCTGTGAAAATTGAATCGCAGTACTTTTTTTACCCAGAAGTGTTGGCGGCGAGCGAAATCTGCTAATACTTTCTTTCTGGCCGCCTTCTACTCTTAAACATATTCATAAATAATTCCTTACCCCATTAGCACCGAAAGAATATCTGTAATATTACGTGAATATCTGTAAAAGTCACGGTTTTCTATTAGCTCTGTCTACTAGCATACCATCTCTTCTTCACTGCAAGATATCTACATGCCAACCGACCACTGGGTTACCAGCGCCCTCTGCTGGTTCAAACAAATATCTGACCTAAATACAGTAAAATGACTGTTTTTTTTTTTTTGTTTGTTTTTTTTTTTAAAGTCCAATTGTTAAGGCACAAAATACATTTTCAGTTGCACTTTTAAAAAGAAAAAGAACTATTATGCAGTTTTGTATTGTTTACTATAGAACCAGAATTTAAATAATAAGCTTTTTCTTCATTTGTATTATTCCTTTATTTATGTCATTCAAGATTTATTTTTAGTTAAATTGCATTGTTTTGAATAGTTTATCAAGGGATTCTTCTGACAATGAAAAATAGTATAGTATTTTCCCAAAAAAAATAAAGGAATATTTTTCAGTCATTTTTCTACAGTCCCATTTTGTAAAATAAATCGTGAGAGAATCGTATCGTGAACCCAGTATCGTGAATCGAATCGTATCGGGAGTTGAGTGAATCGTTACATCCCTAGTTATTAGGGATGGAAAACGTGGAATTTGTGTTCTGGAACAAAAAAATCTTGAACTGTTTTTAGTTAAAAAATAAAATTAGGTCCCGATATGATACAGAAATATCTCCAATATGTGTTTAGGAACTGAATATCATGCAATATGTGTGTGTTGGGTCGTGGGGGTTGGCCTGGGGCTCCTTGACCCCCGCTCTTTCTGCTGGCCTGGCAGCCAGTGTTGAAAAAAATCGATTCGACGATATATTGCGATATTATGTCGCGCGATTCTCGGATCAATTAAAAATGCATCCATATTGATGATTTTTTATTAAAAAAAATTGATAAAAAAATATATATAATATTTTACCTTTATTTAACCTAGAAAGTCTTTTCCACTGCAGGAGACATTGTAACTGCACAAAGACGTGCACTGAAACCTGGACATGTTGACCAGCTTTAGTTTTTTCAATAAAATCTAAAAATAAAGTGCTAACTTTCTGTATTTATTTGTTGTTCGAGGCATAAACCTCAGTTAAGTTGCACTAAAGTCAAAGTTGGTTTAAAAGCCACAGGCAGATTGTATGTTTTTTTTTTAAATTTTAAGTTGTTTTGCACACGGTATTTTATAGCCACTGTTTTGAGTGTAAAATATGCCAATAAAATATATTTCATACATAATGTTATCATGAAGGTGTACACATTTACAGATTAGTTGTTTCTTGAGTCATATATTAAAAAAGAAATCGCAATTATCGCCTTATACTTTAATAGCGAGATCATATCGTGACCTATGTATCGGGATACGTATCGTATCGCCAGATGCCAGGCAATGCACACCCCAAAATAACTTCACCTCTCACTTTAAAGCAGTTACTAATTCCCCACCCTTTCCATATCCTACCCTGACTCCCTCTTTCCTATTCCCCTCCCCCTCACCTAGGTGTAACACTGCTCTCTTCATATTCTCCCTATAATAAAGTGTTTCTTTCCCTTTCTTAGGGACGGCTGGTGATGGTCACAATTATGCAATAAAATAAATGCGTTTATTTAATTGCAGTCTATAAAAGATTGCACTTCTTGCAGTGTTAACCTTCAACAGCATGTGCAGACAAAGAGAGAGAAAAGACAATGTGCTAAAATACTTTATTGACATTAGGAAATATTGCTTTTATTTTGCGAAAATCTACCGTAATGGAAACTCAGCTACTGACAGGTAGTGATTAACTTTGATCATCTCTTGTGGGATTGTCCTGGTTCACGATCTTTAGCTACATTTTGACGTCTGGACACTTTGATTAGATCATCTGTAAAAGTACAGCTCATGTGCTCAGTTTCACAGTATCGGTCCAAGAGAAAAGCAGTTAATCATTGTCTGATTCATGACCACATTGTATTGATCCAAAGGGCGACCCTGTGGGTTTATCCAACAAATGTGGTCGTGTTGCTTAAAAATGATCACGCTGGTCTGGATGGAAAGGTGTCAGAACACACAGTGCGTTAGAATGAGGAGAAGCTATAATACGCTATAACCATCTGTGAAAAAGTTACTTTACTCCCACTTTTCTATAGCAAGACATACTTCCTACACTAGTATATGACAATAAAGTATAATATATTCTAAATTAAACCGCACTGTTTGTTTTACCTGTGAAGTAGTTTGGGAGGGAGGAGCCTACATTCTTATGTAGGGTAGGAGGAGCCAGGATTGTGAGGGGGAGGAGTTTCCGCGATGTGACATCACAACGTGAGAAAAGTCCAACAAGGGAGGGAGGAAACAGAACTTTTTCAACCTCGGCCCTCTGAATGAGGCTAAAGGAATGTATATTACTGTAGCAAAAGCATTATAAAGTTAATTTTTCATAATACGGCCCCTTTAATATTTTGATCTCATTTTGTTGAATCCATGTTTGAGAGGAGAAAACTCAAGGCGCCGTTTATTAGAACATGTGACCCCAAAAGAAGAGCTTTGCTGTGTATCTCTGTGATTTATATGGAGCATTATATGAATCTGATCAGTGACTGTGCTCCTATAGACTCCAGTAAATCAGGCTGCACTGCAATTCAGCTCCAAGCTTGTCCTGTCAGCGCCTCATCCCACATTTTACTGCAGAGCATTAGGAAACTGTCCAGCTCCGCCTATAGTGCTGCTTTAGATTCAAGTAAGCTTTGGCACACAATTAGCTCAACCCTTCCCTTCATCATTCATGGCAAGGAAAAGAAGGATAAGATGATGAATAGTGACGTAAAATATGAAATTAAAGCAATATAAATGGTACGTTTTTGGTCTGTTTCATACACAGACGCTAAAGGGCTACACATAAACACTGAGATCATCTTTGTTTTCATCACCTTCACCCCAGAGAATAAAATACTCAATAATCCAGGTGAAGAGCGTAATCCCATCGTGCACCTGTTAAATAAACCCATTCAAGTCTAATAAACAGAGACAAAGGAAAATGAGTTTGTGCACTGTCAACATCAGGCTTGGGGTCAATTATAATGTTGTTGTAATCTTAATTTAATTGTAATTGAGTTCAGATAATTTAGTTTATAATTGTAATTGGCATGGAAATTCTATAAAGTGTCATTTTTAATTTATAATACTTATACACACATTGTAAGTAAATAAATTATGTTTCCATATAAACTTTTTCCTCTGTCTGACAGTTCTCTTGAGGATCATTTAACCATTTAAAAATGAATTACAATCGAGGGTTATACTGACAGAGAAAAAGGCTGAGATGCCCATACCAAATATATTAATACCAATATTTTCATAAATTAGGAAGCCTAACAAGCTAACCATTAGATGATAGATGATATTTATTAGTGTATTTTACAGCTGATTTAAGACATGAGTCAAAACCGACCCGTTATTATAAGAGATGCTAACAGAGATGCTAACAGAAAGCTAACACAAGTTAAGTTTTATGGGGTTATTTATGGAAAGCTCAGTAATTGTAATTAATTGTAATTAAACTTTAGTAATTGTGTACATTAATTGAATTTCAGGTGAAAAGTAATAATTGTGATTTTAATTGTAATTGGGAAAAAATGGTGGTACCCGTAATTGAATTGTAATTAAACATGGATAATTGAAGACGGAATTGTAATTGAAAAATATAATTGACCCCAACCCTGGTCCACACACACACACACACACGGGTCAAGTCTACCCAGTGTTTACGTGACTTTTAATGTATTACGTCCAAATGTTGAACTTGAACAATAGAATTTGACTATTTTAGCATATTTGCGTATTATGTCTCATGATCCCAAACAGTGTTGAAAAGCAACTTTTAGCAGCATTTTAGCAACAAACCACATTTAAAAAACAAAAAAAATTGTTTTTTTTGACCAGATTTACAGCAGTTTGTGAAATTTGTGTTATTTGCTTTTCTTGTAATAATATACATATTGTCAATGATAAATCTAAATGTTAAATCTAAATCTAAATGTTAAGTATGAAATCTAAATGTTAAATATTAAATCTAAATGCTAAATGGTAAATCTAAATGTAAATTAAATCTAATTATGAATGTTAAATATTAAATCTAAATATACATATTTAATCTAAATGTTAAATATTAGATTTAAATGTAAATATGAAATGTAAATATACATATTAATTTAAAATGTTAAATATTAAATTGAAATTTTAAATCTAAACCTAAATGCTAAATGTTAAATGTAAATATTAAATGTAATTGTGAAATCTAAATGGTAAATCTAAATGCTAAATGTTACATTTAAAAGTTAAATGTAAATATTAAATCTAAATGTTAAATGTAAATATTAAATCTAAATGTTAAGTGTAAATATTAAATCTTAATGTCACGGGTGAAACTAAGTATTTAGCTAATGATTGTTTATCTAATCAAAGCTTTAATCGATAATCCAACAAACACAATCTTATACATAAACGTTTACTTCCTTAAACGTGTTTGTATACACGTTTAAGGAAGTGCATACTTTTATTCATAAGCAATAATTAATAAAAATGTAAATGTAGTGCATGTAAACTTTAGCATGTCATGGTCAGCTTTATTCATGTTAGACATGATTATCTAACAATAAAATTGTGACTAGAGAAAAATGAAGTTTTATATAGAAAACATCCATTAATAATATTTGCAGGTTAAAATACTACATTATGCTTTTATTAAAGCTAGTTTGTCAAAGTGTAAAAAGTGCAAAACCAAAGAGTTGTTATAATGGATTGAACTTTGACCTCATGTGTTCATCAGGTTCTTTCATGTGAGAGACAACCGTCAGCGCCACGCAGCCATTACATCCTCCGACGCAGGATCGACATTACAGGCGTTGCCAGGGCAACCGGGGTTTGATTCACAGTGTCTCCGACAGGCCTCCCTCCACCTTGAGCTGCAAGCGCTAGCAGCTGCTCGTCAGCCAATCACAGGTAGGACAGAGCAAAAAAGATGACATCATAGGCAAATTAGGGCAACGGCTGGAAATACTCAGGTTGCTGAGTCCGCCTGCACATGAACTCAGTCATTTGTTCTCATTATTAGGAAATTAATACTATGTCATAAACAAACAGAATGAGATACATTTACTCAGGTTGAGCTGCCATGTGTTGCTAACACCATAAAGGAGGAGTTAAATTCTAAAAATATTATTAAAGTTAGCGTTGATTCTACTTTTTTTTAGCAGATCTTTGCTACTCTACTAATTTAATTCCCTATTCTATGTTCAATGTAATGTTGGGGTCAGGTACATTTTTCAATTAAAATTACATCTTTACCCGCTTCCGGTCATGCCTTGCCCGGGTGCCTAGTAAAGTGCTCGGCCCGATATAAAGTTTAAATCGCCTTTTTAGCTCCACTAAACCTTACATTGATCACCGTAGCGCAGAGCCAGATGATTACAAACATGAGTTCTAACTCGAGAACGACAAAAAAGGACACTAAGGCCGGTAAAAATGAGGACCCGAAGGCGAGTCAAAAACAGCTAATGTTGGAGGCTAGCCTGGCTAGCACAGATAACAGCAGTGAGTCGCCGATGCTAGCTGAACTCCGACAGTTTCGACAAGAATCCCGGGATGCTCAGAAGGACATAAAAGAGTCCCAAACGCGGATGGAGACATCAATGGGTGCTATTGCCCAAAGAATGGATGATCTGGAGCAGAGGATGTCTACCGCAGAATCCCGAGTGGGTAATGTGGAGGACAGAGGCCTTCGACAGGAAAGGGCACTAGCTTATCTGCTAAACAAAGATGCTAAGCTAACAGCACGACAAGAGGATTTGGAAAACAGGCTCCGCAGAAACAATATTCGAGTCTACGGTATACCTGAGGGAACAGAAGGTGTGGACATGCTTCAGTTTATCACAAACCTGTTCAAAACATGTCTAACGTTGCAAGGAAATCTGAATATTCAGCTTGAGAGAGCTCATAGAGCCACAACACCTAAACCAGCCGTGACGGCGCCACCGAGGTCCATAATTGCTCGTTTTTTGGACTTTAGCGTGAAACAAATAGTGCTCCAACAAGCGTGGAAGCAGAAAGAGGTGCAGTTTCAAGGGAAAAGAATCTACTTCGACCAAGACTACTCGCCCGAACTGCAAAGGAAGAGGAAGCAAGTTCGAGACATCATCAAAAAGCTAAAGGAGCGCAACATCCGGGCACAATCACCGTATCCGGCGCAACTACGTATGTTTCTGGACTCTGGTGTTAAGATTTTCCCATCGCTGTGGGAGGCTCAATCAACTCTGAAGTCACTGGGAGTGAACGTGCAGATAGAGGACCGAGACGTATTGGAGAGAGAGTTTCACAACAGATGGAGGGTCCAGGGCAGGCGCGGGAGGGAGGAGCCAGTCCTGTCTCCAGGAGAAATAAGACCCATCCTCAGCGGCAGAGATCAAGAAAGTGAGAGGGAGGATTAGAAGATCCTCCCTTAGTCACTATGGACATGATGAAACTGTGGGTGCATTGAAAGTTTAAATCAGACATTAAATACTACAGGCAATTATAGACATGAGTTCACAAGAATATGGGCAAGCACAGAAATGTATTCCGTGCTCTCTTTTTGTTTTTTGTTTTCTTTTCTTCTTCTTTGGAAGTGGCATCAGGGCATCTACTGCAGCAGAGACTGGGACAGAATGCAGACTGCTGCATACACCTTTGTGTACTCGCCCCAGGGAGACAGTTCTCCCCGCCCTCTTTACATCTGGGGAGGGTCGCTCATAGAGTTGTGCTGATCATCAGTTCACACGGTACCAGGAACCCTCGGCATCGTTGGAAGTTCTACACTGTTATTGTTTCTGTTCAGGTTCATTGTTCAATGTGTTTACCTGTTGGCAGATGGTCTGTAATTTTTATTTACTCTTTAAAGATTACCAAGGCATTTGGGTGGTGTTATGGTTAATATTATTTCATGATGGCAACTTTAAACATAGTGAGTTATAACATAAATGGTCTAAATCACCCTATCAAAAGGAAAAAAGCATTGGCCCAATTAAAAAGATTAAAATGTACAATTGGGCTAGTACAAGAAACTCATCTGAATGATAAAGAACATAATAAGTTAAAACGAGAGTGGGTGGGACAGGTATATAGCGCTTCATATGAGAATTATAAAAAAAGGGGAGTAGCTATTCTCTGTCACAAGTCCTTATGTTTTGTACCAGAGAAGATTCTTAAGGATAAAGGCGGACGATGGGTCATGGTTATCGGCTCGGTTGGAGAAAGTATTCTAACAATTATGAATCTCTACGCTCCAAATGAAGACAACCCAGGTTTTTTTAAAGAGGTCGCTCAAGTTTTGGCAGGAAACTCCAAAGGAATGGTAAGTATAGGGGGGGATTTTAATTGCGTATTGGACAGTCATATGGATAAATTCCCCTATGATCAGAGATATCAAACCTCTAAATCAAAAGTGCTATGTAATGTAATGGAAGAACTAGGGCTCATTGATATTTGGCGTGCAAAGAACCCAAAGACTAGAGATTGCACACATTTTTCAAAAGTTCACAAAAGCCACTCAAGAATTGATTTTTTTCTGTATTTCTACTCAGGAGGCCTACAGGGTAAAACATTGCCATTCTGAGCCTCAAGCACTGTCTGACCATGGACCTGTGGTTATGTCCATGAGTTTGGATCAGGACAGACAGCCAAAATTATGGAGAATGAATGTCTCAATCTTGAACAATCCTGAGGTGGTCCAATCTATTAAAAATGAGATTAAAATATATTTAGATACAAATGACAGTGAATACATTTCTCCCTCCATTTTATGGGACGCTGCTAAGGCGGTACTGAGAGGCAAAATTATATCAATCTCCTCACAATTAAAAAAAGAGCGTGAGAAGACTGTGAAAAACTTAGAAGAACAGATCAAACAGCTGGAGATGGATCACAAAAGAACAAATAATGAGAACACACTAACAGAACTTAACGAACATAGACATAAACTAAATGAAATACTAACGTATAAAGCAGAAGGCGCTTTACGTTTCTCTAATCAAAAGTATTATGAATATGGAAACAAAGCAAGCAGATTACTTGCCTTTCAACTAAAGAAATCCCAAGCCAATCGAATAGTTCAAAAAGTTACATGTCCCACTTCCAAAGACATGGTGTCCCATCCCAAGGCCATAGCAAATGCATTCTCAAAATACTACGCTCAATTATATAGTTCAACAACTTCTCTGGATAAATCAGAACAAATTAAGCTGTTTCTTCAACAAATCAATCTCTCAAAACTTGATGAAGATGAATCTAAGTCACTAGTGGAGAATATGACTAAAGAAGAAATAAGGTTTATTATAAGAAAGCTAAAAAATAATAAGTCGCCTGGACCGGACGGTTTCCCAGGTGAATTTTATAAATGCTTTGAAACCGAGCTCACTCCCATTTTACATAGAGTGTTTAACTACGCGTTGAGTTCAAAAGACCCCCCAAATACTTGGGCGGAAGCATTAATCTCTGTCATATACAAAGATGGGAATGTCCTACACAGTGCGCCTCCTATAGGCCAATTAGTTTACTGTGCAACGATGTAAAAATTTTAAGTGCTTTACTAGCTAGAAGACTCCAGGGTGTAATCATGTTTCGGTTCCAACATACCAATGCTTGACTCTTGTATAAGTGCGATGACCATACTTCATCACTACAACTATGATTATTGTTATCTTTTGTATTACCGCATATTTTGCACTGCCTAAACGACGTCTGCCGTAGAGTTTGTTTAGTTTGTTTGTTAAAAGGATACTACACTACAGCTTTATAAATGTTATGACATGAGTGACGATAATTTGTAATGCGTGAAATATGAATAAAAACTATTGTTCAAAAAAAAAATTACATCTTTATAATATTATATTACAATGATTATTTTACCCAATTCCATCTATTGGTTGCCTTGTTGGGCAATGAAACCAATGAAAATATTGGTATTAATATTTTTGGTATTGGCATCTGAGCCTTTTTTATAGCCTTATTTATTTATTTATTTATTTTTTTTTTTTTTTTAATTTAAAATGGTAAAATGATCCACAAGAGAACTGACAGGTAGTGGGAAAACTTGGTATGAAATATATGTAATGTAATTCTCCAGTTTAGTGTTTAATTAAATTTTAATTGACAGTTTTTGTAGATTTTCCATGCCAATTACAATTACAAAGTCAATTATCTGATTTTAATAGAAAAATTCTTAATTATGGGTTAAAAAACGTAATAATTCTCAGAACAAAAGTTATAACAATGTGATAGAAATTCATAATTATGAGAAAGAAAGTGATAGTTATGAGACTAAAAAGTCATAATTATGGGATAAAAAGTCATAGTTCTGAGAAAGAAAGTCACAATTATGAATATAAACTCAATACGATTTTCAATACCATGAATTAAAAAAATAATTACCCGAAAATTTCTGAGAAATATTTATATTAACAAGAAAAGAAATGCAAAAATGCTCTCTATTAGTGTTAAATAGTTAATAATATATAATAAAATGTAAATTAATAATACACTTTTGAATACCCTCCATTGTGCTACTGAAAAAACATCTGATTAATTTCAAAACAAGAGTCCTATTTACAAAAGCTTTAAAAAACGAATGGAAGACAAGAAGAGATGCTTTTATTTTGAAAAGGGGATGTTTGATTTTTAGCTTGAAGCCGGTCTGAGTTTACCTCTGTACTTAGGTTATAACCCTAACATTGTTAGTAGTATGTATGAATAGTATGTTAGTATGAGTAGTACGTTAGTATGAGTAGTACGTTAGTGTGAGTAGTATGTTAGTATGAGTAGTACGTTAGTATGAGTAGTACGTTAGTATGAGTAGTACGTTAGTATGAATAGTATGTTAGCATGAGTAGTACGTTAGTGTGAGTAGTACGTTAGTGTGAGTAGTATGTTAGCATGAGTAGTACGCTAGTATGAGTAGTACGTTAGTATGAGTAGTACGTTAGTGTGAGTAGTACGTTGGTGTGAGTAGTACGTTAGTATGAGTAGTATGTTAGTATGAGTAGTACGTTAGTATGAGTAGTATGTTAGTGTGAGTAGTATGTTAGTATGAGTAGTACGTTAGTGTGAGTAGTACGTTAGTATGAGTAGTACGTTAGTATGAATAGTATGTTAGTATGAGTAGCACGTTAGTATGAGTAGTACGTTAGTATGAGTAGTATGTTAGTATGAGTAGTATGTTAGTACGAGTAGTATGTTAGTATGAGTAGTACGTTAGTATGAGTAGTATGTTAGTATGAGTAGTACGTTAGTATGAGTAGTATGTTAGTATGAGTAGTGTTAGTATGAATAGTACGTTAGTGTGAGTAGTACGTTAGTGTGAGTAGTACGTTAGTGTGAGTAGTACGTTAGTATGAGTAGTACGTTAGTATGAGTAGTATGTTCGTATGAGTAGTACGTTGGTGTGAGTAGTACGTTAGTGTGAGTAGTATGTTAGTATGAGTAGTACGTTGGTGTGAGTAGTACGTTAGTGTGAGTAGTATGTTAGTATGAGTAGTACGTTAGTATGAGTAGTACGTTAGTATGAGTAGTACGTTAGTATGAGTAGTACGTTAGTATGAGTAGTATGTTAGTGTGAGTAGTACGTTAGTATGACATTTACAACACAGCCTGTGTCTCCATGAACCCTTGATTGACTTTCATGAACCAGTGTTTCAACCTTTTATTTTGTTAACTTTTATGAAGCCACTCCTTAAACACTGAGAGCAGTTAGTGATCTGTGTGTGTAGCCTCCTCCCTCCCACCTCCCCACGCTGCTCCAGCTTTGTCTGTGAAACACAAAACCAAATGTGCCTGCCTGTCGGCCGCCGCCTCCCCTAGACCTGCTGCCGGCATTAATATTCAGCCTGTGAGCCAATCAGAGAAGCGGGGTGGATGACATCATGGGCTAGGGAACAGTGAGCAGCCAGTGAAGCATCCAGCCAGCCGAGCAAGCTTTGCTTTTAAGGTCAGGAACTGGTCTGACAGGAGAATGGCAGTGCTGCCTGTAAACGCTCACTGAGGACCCGTAGTGACGACTATGACCGTAGCACGTCTGGTACGCCAAGGGCACAACACTGAGGAAGAGAATGTGAAGACATATTTCAGGTAATTCCCTCTCTCTCCGTCTATCTGTGTGTGTGTGTGTGTGTGTGTGTGTGCAGTAAGGGATGTGTTGGGGGCTGTGTGTGTGTGTCGGGGGTGCTTTGTAGCCTTTTCTCTGCGTCGGCCCTGCTACAGCTGTAGCTGTTTGATCTGCAGTCAGTCCCAGAGGCTCAGATGGAAAACGGACGCCTGCATCAAAGAAAAGGGGCTGGGTGTATTTTTTTTTTTTCTTCTTCTTCTGTGATCATCTGCATCACATCACCAATCCTTCTGCGCCCCAAAAATGTCATGTTCCACTGATGGTGAGGATTGAGAATGTATGCAGGCCTCCTCATAGGTGTGTGCAGTAGCTGCAGTGGTAGGTAGGCCTACACTACTACTACTACTACAGAATAAGAACGAGGCTGATGTGATGGATCAGAGGTTTATGCGGGTGGTGATGGAGGCTGATGATTGCTCTTTTGTTTTCTTTGCACCGCCTCACATCCAACCCCAGGATCATCATCATCATCATCATCATCATCCATGAAGAACCCTTTTACTGTGTGGGATCTAACATGGATGTTAGTGACACAGGAAGATGATATACAACATCTGGTCACCTGACTTCATTGGGGACGTGGGAGTGGGGGTTGGGGGAAGATTCTTCCACAGCCATAAGCAGTGGAAGGAAGATGGAGGAAACTGGGTGGCTTTAATAATATGCGATTGCTTCCTCACCGTGAAGAAGAAGAAGAAGAAGAAGGAGCATCAGGGCCTGGTGGGAGACCTGTTGTGTGGCTGCGTGTGAGCGACGGGATGTTTGGGAGGATGAAATGATGGTAGAGGTGAATTGGGGGATGGGTTAGTGAAGCAGCTCTGACATGAAATATAAATAAAGCTTTTTATTCACCTTTGACACCATTAACCATCACATAGAGCTGGGCGATATGGTCTAAAACTCGATATTTTTTCACAACATGGCAATATACGATATAAATCTTGATTTTTTTTTTTAACTCAATAAAGTCAGACCAGAATGCCACACAGGCACGTTTAAATATTTGTTCATTTAAATGCTATTTTTCCCCAAAAAATGGCATTTAAATGAACGAATATTGATCCAAAACTTTAATGTGAGGTATTTCCGTCTCATATCCTCATTTCAAATAAAGAGGAAAAGAAACAGTTAATATTTGCTCGAATTCTGCATTTTTTTTCCGTTTCCCTCGAGTCTGGAGTTAAAACGATTGTCAGAAATTCAAACTAAGGATCTCGGAATTTAAAAAAAGGAGAGAAAAGTTCCTGTTGATGGCATGGTTTGGTCTGTCAGCGGTAGACGGATAACTGAGTATTTTCAGAAACTGAAGCATTTTTAAAAAGTCCTCTGATTTGATGAGTTTGGCTTTTATATGTCAATGATATTTCAATAAAAGGGCCAAAACCACCATGAATGCAGGTGTTAGAAGGGATTGGTAGAGGTGGATTGGGGGTTGGGTTAGTGAAGGAGCTCTGACATAAAATATAAATAAAGCTTTATATTCATCTTTGACACCATTAACCATCATAAAGGGCTGGGCGATATGGACCAAAACTCGATATAATCTCAACATACATTATAAATGTTGATATTTTTCATTCAAATCAAGTCTGTGTTGAAGTCGCTGATGTTAAATCCCTCACAGACGCATTTATTAACAAACATCTGCACAATATGTGCCACTTTACCCTTTTTCTCCTCTAAGGGACAGCATGTGTGAGTGAGTTCTATAGTGTGGCTTGTTTAGGGGAAAGTCTGCACTCATAAATCCATCTAACTGAGCTTTTCATGCTGTTCTGAGTGAAAACAGCGACTTCTAAAACAAGTATTTTAAAACAAAATAAGCTATTAAAAAAAAAAAATATATATATATATATATATATATATATATATATATATATATATATATATGATATAGGCAGTATTGTCATTTTCCATATCGCCAAAACTCAATATATCTTGAATGTCGATATATTGCCCAGCCCTAACCAACACCATTAGATTGTACCTCTCGTAATACCGATACTCTATATCATTTTTAATACCACGGGGATAAAAAAAAAAATTACCCCAACATTAATAGATATATATAAAAAAAATACTCTCTATTATAACATGAAACAATTAACAGAACCACAGGTTGAATGATAATATAAAATTAAATTAAAATAAAGAGTTGTGCAAAAAAAAAAACTTCAACTTTGACAACAAGTTTCAGATAATTCGAGGTAAAATAAAGTAGCAGTATCGATAGTTTAAAAATGAATACAACGGTTTAGTATCGATACTTTCATACTTTATAGGATAGTAAACTTCCTGAAACCATATCAAACATGCTAAATACTGTTAGTAAAGTCAACTACCTTTATTATTTTATATTCATATACTTTAGATGATTTACAGTAAAATTAGCTGCCACCCATCTTAATGGAAAAATACCATTAAAAAAGCATGAAAATGTAAGCGAGGGTTTAGTTTGTGTCACTGAGATATTTTCATTTAATTTTCAGCGAAATACTACCAACTGGTAAATCACATTCTGCATGAAATCCCAAGCAAGATCTACTAAACTAACTAAACTAAACTAACTAAATGAGCGAAATTTGGCTTATTTGTCTATTTGCCACCAATTTTTCAGAGAGAAATAGTGTGTAAATGCACAATATTGACCCAAAACATTCATTTGAAGTATTTCCGTGTCATATCAGAGCTTCATTTCAAATATAAAGGAAAGAAAACGGTTAAAAATTGCTAAATTTTTGCATTTTACGTCCGTTTTCCGTGAGTTAAAACGATTGTCAGAAATCCAAACTAAAATAAAGGAGAGAAAAGTTCCTTTGATGACATGGTTTGGTCTGTCAGCAGTAGATGGAGTATTTTCACTGTAACATCTTTAAAAAGTCATCTGATTTGATGATTTGATGTCAGATATTTCAATGAAAGGGCCACAAACACCATGAATGCATCATTAACCTACTTCTGATGCCTTTTTTCTGCTAGATAAACTTTCACAGAGCTCCACTGTTTTCAAACTGTGTTATTGATCACGTGCACTCTCTCACGGCCTCTGCCGTCACCAGATCCTGATCCAATAGATCAGCTCTGACATATGGTGCAATGTGGATGTTACAGCATATGGCTGTCAGTATGGTGCACGTTGGCTCCAGGTGCCCACGTGCACCCCTGCAGCATTATTTAGTCTGTGGTGTAAAGAAAATTCACGTAACCAGGCTGGCTTTTTGCATCTTTTCATCATCTTTCCCTGTTTAGATGACTTTACTGACCAAACATGTTAAAAGTGGTTAATAGACTCAACTATTGTTATTGATTTTAAACTGTATTTCTTTTTTTTTTTTTTTTTTTAATTAAATCTGCATACTTACATTGAGAACTTTGCAAGAGCGACGTTAGCAGCACTGCTAACCCTCAGCTAGCCGTTTAACAGGAAAAATCCCATTAAAATGTGTGAAATGATCCCAAAATATTATTAGTCAAACCTTTAATTACCGCAAATCCAGGAATCACCTTCACGCTTTGCGCTAAATTCCGCGTAGCCGTGTGATTGTAGATGCTTCTGCTGTAACCTGTCACCAGGTAAACTGATCACCAGTTCAGCCAATACACCATCATCTAAACCTGTCTTTGTACCAGAGACGTTTTACATTTGAATGCATTCATAATAATCTGAACCAACATGTTTAAAAACACGCTTCAGATGAAGCTGTATTCATTTTCAGTCACAGGATAACATGATCACTACATTAACCGTAACACATAACGTGAGAATATGTTTCTCCTTTTGTCAAACTTTCTAGACCATGGGCGTGAAACTCATTTTAGTTCAGGGGCCAAATACGGAGCAGTTTGACCTCAACAGGGCCACAGATTTTATGCTGCAAAATGAGTAATTTCAACATTAATGTGCCATAGTTTGCATTTTACATATACTTTAAATACAAAATATATAAGAAACTGACAATATCCAAGCAATAAGTGACAGATTTCAGTCCCAACAGGATCTACAGTTTAGATTTCCTAGATTTTGTGACCAATTTCTATTGAATTAAGGTAAATATTATGTCATAAATTGAGGAAAATTGAAGGACTATGTAAGAATTTGGAGTTTTTACAACTGTTTAACATTAAAAATCCCTGCAATAATGCGATATAAGCACCAGGAGTGTTTCATTTACAGTACACAGTGATTCATATTTTTTCTCTCTCCTGCGGGCCAAATTGGATGCTCCAAAGGGCCAGATTTGGCCCCCGGGCCTTGAGTTTGGCACATGTTCTAGACATTCATTCCAATCACCTGTTTTATGGTGAAAATAGTGTGTAAATATGTGATATTGTCCCAAAACATTCATGTGATGCTAGGGCTGGGATTTAAGATATATTTAGTTTTCTATTTTGGTGAAATAGAAAGTTACAATATTGTATATATCGATATATAAATACAGTATATATTTTTATAACTTGTTTGTTTTAAAATACTTGTTTCAGGAGTTGCTGCTTTCACTACTTCTCAGAACAACATTAAAAGCTCAGTGAGATGGATTTCTGAGTGCGTTCTAACTCAGACCTTAACCCTAAACAAGCCACACTACCGGACTCACTCACACGTGCTGTCCTTTAGAGGAGAAAAACAAAAAAGTATATATACTGTATATATCACCATTTTGAGAAAAAAATATCCAGTATGAGTTTTGATCCTTATCGCCCAGTCCTATGAGAGGTGCTTTCTTGTCGTGTTGTGGCCCGATTTTAAATAAAGAGAGATAAATAATGAAGATTTTTATGTTTCAAAAGCTGAATTCAGTTATTTCCAGCTGTTTTTCACGATTACGGACAATCGGAGGCCATGTAATTCTAAGTCATATTGATCTGTCAGGCAGGTTTTTGTGCCATTGAAGTGTTTTTGAATGAAATAAATAATAAAGCGTATGCCGTTCCGTACAGCGGCACAATCCGAACCATTTGTGCGTGTCCTTGGTTTCCAGCCGTTACATCTTCACGTGTATTAGTTGTTCTTTTTTCCTGGGCTTCCCCATGTTTTCCACTGGTCGATGTAACCCAACACACGCAGCTTGTCTTACCTCAGCTCAGCCTAACAAAAGCAGCCGACACAGGAGCTGATGTTGGCCCGTGGCCCGTTAACTGGGCCTGAAGTGAAATGTGATCCCATCACACATATCACATACAACCAATCTGTGGGAAGAGAGAGATTTCTCTCAAATATATCCGCAATTTTCACATGTATTTTTCAGATTTCCACCTGGTTTTTTTTAGATTTTCACGTGTTTTTTTTTTTTAGAAATTCACGTGTGTTATTTGGATTTCAGTTGTTTTTTTTTAGATTTTCATCTTTCATTTAGATTTTCACATGTTGTTTTAGATTTTCATGTGTTTTTTTAGAATTTCACATGTGTTATTTGGATTTTCACTTGTTTTTTAAGATTTTCACATGGTTTTTGCTTAGATTTTCATGTTTTTTTTTTCGATTTTCACGTGTTTTTTAGATTTTCACGTGTTTTTTAGATTTTCACATGGTTTTTTTTTCAGATTTTCACGTTTTTTTTAGATTTTCACTTTTTTTTTTTAGATTTTCACCTGTTTTCATCATCATCGACACAAATTATGCAAGTGAAAATTTTGAAAAATACATGTGAAATTATGAATATATTAGAGACAAATCTCTGTTCAGGACTTAGTCGGGGTGAGTTAAGGTCCTATTGTTGGCTCGTGCTTGTTTTCTGACGCTTTATGGCTTTGTGTGTGTGTGTGCGTGTGTTCATAGGCATTGATGTCTGGAGCTAAGGTGTGTCATGGCTACAGTCAGAGTGTTGTGGATTACCATGTAGGATTGGAGGCCATCTGGCCATTTTGTCTCAGAGGAGGGAGGGAGAGAGGGAGGGAGGGGTGTAAAGAGAGGAAACACTCGCACACTGACACATTGACACAACTCCCTGTGTGTAATCTCTCCCTGCTGAAAATAAGATTGGTGTGTGTTGTCTGTCGCTGGTAATCGGATGCACTTACTTTGAATCAAACTGCCTCATGTACTGTACGAAACACAATCAGTACATTTGCCTTTAAAAAACAATCCCAGTAAATCAAAGGAAGAAGAAGACGTACAGTATTACTGGTGTGATATTTAAATGGAATTAAAGCTGGGCGATATGGACGAAAATTCATATTTCAATATTTTTTTCTCACAATGGCGATATATGACATAAATCTTGATATTTTTAACTCAAAGTCTGACCTGAGAGACAATTCTACGTTCAATTTTCTGATGAAAAATGCCATTATTAACAACCAGCTGCACAATGTTTGTCACATTTTGCTTTTCCTCTTTAAAGGCAGTGGTTCTGAACCTTTTCAGCTCTGTGATCCCCAAAATAAAGGTTCCAGAGAGCGGGGACCCCCACTGTAGCTGAAGGTGGTTGAACACAGACATGAACATTGAAGAACAGTCATGTGGAGACAGGGTCATCTATGAGGGGGAATAAAGGGGAGAGATTTTTGGGGTCCATCCATAAAGTCAGTAAAATGATGGTCCATTGTTCTATGAATCTGTGATAAACACATTTATTTATTCATCTGAATAATATCCACTGTTATCCAGGTAGTTTAGTATTATTATAGTCATCTTAAAGATGGAAATCCTTGTTTTAATCAGAAATAAAATGGGTTCAAAGTGACCAAAAAAGGTGGAAAACCACAGAAGTTGGTTAAGAGTTGTAAATTAGAATAGTAATGGCATAACAAATTGTGAATGTGGTTAAGCACAAAATATGAAAATAATTGGTCAACATATGTGACATTAGGTGGTGGAAAGGGTTTATAAGTGCTGAAAATGTCTTGAAAGTGGAAAGAATGTGCAGAAAATGCATTAAAATTTAATAGAGAAGTGGTAAAAATGGGAGTAATGTAGCAAAAATGCATCAAAAGGAGCAAAAATATGGCAAGAAAAAGCAATTAAATTAGATTAAAATGGCAAGTTTGGTGTAGTTGGAGAAAAAGGGTAAAAATAAACAAAATGGGCTCAAATAGTTAAAAAAAAATCCTTATTTCAATCAGAAATAAAATGGGTTAAAAGTGAACAAAAATGGTGAAATGGGATTTTAAAAACCACAGAAATTGGTTAAAAGTTAAATTAGAGTGGACAACAAAGGACAGAAAAAGTGGTAAAAAGGATTTAAAGTGTCAATATTGGAACAATTAATATAAACTGGCAAATAATGGGCATGACAAATCATGAATGTGGTTAAACTGGCAAAAAAATAAGCATGAAATATGGTGAAAAGAGGTTAAAAGGTAACAATAATGGGTCAACATACAGTATGTGACATTAGGTGAAAAGTGGTGGAAAGGATTTGAAAGTGCTGAAAAAAGACATTGACATTTTATAGAGAAGTGGCAGAAATGGGAGTAATGTAGCAAAAATGCATTAGAAGGAGCAAAAATATGGAATGAAAAAGTGATAAAAACAGGTTAAAATATGGCAAGTTTGGTGCAGTTGCAGAAAGAGGGTAAAAAATAAACAAAAATGGGCTCAAATTGTTAAATTATATATATTCTTAGGGTCTTTAAGGCTTCTGGTGACCCCCCTCCCAGTGTTTTGCAGCCCCAAATGGGGTCCTGACCCCAAGTTTGAAAACATCTGGTTTAAAGAAGCTCAAACGTTGTTAAAGGCTTTTAAATAAAGTAGATCAGGGACCATAATGTATGTCAGGCATTATTGTAGCAGTTCCATTATGATTATCTATAAGTCTAATCTAATGCTAATACAAATGTATGCTAATGCTAGCTAATGCTAAGCTAATGGAGTGTGACGCGGGTCAGCCCATGCATCCTCACTTTTATTTTCTTTGGGAAATGCAAATATTCTGGCGCTATTTAAGATTATTTCATTCTTTCAATCAATAAAATATAACTTTTTGTTTATGTAATATTTTTTTTGATTCTTTATTATGACGTATTTCATATTTTCAACATGTAATCAAACCATAGAGAAGTAGTTAATCTGGAAACAAAACAATGTGATAATCTGGATTCATATGATAACTACATGTCCCATGATGCCGTGCTCTAAGCTGTCGTTTAGAGGTGGAAGTGAGTGTGAATGTGAATCAGCAGTTCTTTAATAGCTGAGCTTCTAAAGTGGAGGAACAGTGATTGTGTGTCATCATGTTCATGATTCAAGCCTTTTATAGTAACACCACTAAAACACACAACGCTCATGACTCGACTAAAAATAGAAAGTGAAATATTAATCTGCTTTATCTGGAAGTTTGGAGTTTCCTGTTTGTTGTAACGAATCATGTGATTTGTCCTTTTTTTTATCGCGAGACGCTATTGGTTCTCTGAAGGAAACAAACATGTAGTATTACTGTAAAAATAGCTGTAAACGGTTTTAAAACTTTGATTTATGAAAACATTGACAACCTAAGAGCCTCCTAATGTCACATTAACACACCATTTTTACAGATAATTAGTTGTAGTTAGTAGTTGTTACTGATCCCTTTAACTCAGATAAATTAATATTTTTACAAATAGTTCCAGGGGAAAAACCTCACTCAGAGATGTCGTGCAGCAGATTCATTACATATTTCAAGAGAATCATTCACTTTGCTATAAAAGCATGACATTTTGCACAGATACTCAATTATTCACTTGTTTATTCAGATTAAAGATGTGTATTAGAGGCTACGAAGGGTTTCAAAGTCTGCATTTCAAATAATGAGCAATGGAAGCATTAATACAGGAGAGAACAAAGGTTTATTTGTGTTTTTATGTATTTTTGTTATCATTCGTGTGTGTTTTTGTAGTCATTTTGTGTATTTTCCTTGTGGTGTTTGCATGTCTGGTCTCTTTTTGTGTGTTTTTAAGAATCATTCTGTCTATTTTTCTGTTGTTTTGTGTGTTTTTGTTGTTTTATTATGTGTCTGGCCTCATTTAGTGTGTTTTTAAGAATAATTTAGTGTATTTTTCTGTAATTTTGTATGTTTAAGGATTCCTTGTGTGTGTGTGTGTTTTTTTTTGCTGTCATTTTAGATGATTTTAGAGCTATTTTGTGCGCTTTTAAAACCATTTTTGCACATTTTTCTTTCGTTTTGGTGTGTTCATAAAGTCATTTTGTGTGTTTTAGTTGTTTTATTGTGTGTCTGGCCTCATCTAGTGTGTTTTTATGAATAATTTTGTGTATTTTTCTGTAATTTTGTGAGTTTATTGAGTCATTTTATGTCTTTTTGTTGTTGTTTTGTGGGTTTTTGGGACCATTTTGTATATTCTTAGAAGCAATTTGTGTATTTTTCTGTAATTTTGTATATTTTTGCGACACTATTTTGGAAAAAGGCGTTTCCACCGACACCTTGTTTTGACCAGATCTGAGCATTTTGGGATTTTTGGAAGTTTTTACCCAGGAGATATACACATGTTTGGACTTTCACCTCCGTTCAATAGCAATGGTGGCCGTGAATTTTTGAGTAGGGAATGCTTTTTTCTAAAATAGTGGCCCTTAGTTAGAGAGAATCTGTGCCAAATGTCATGTTTTTATACCAGAGTGAAGGATTTTTTTTTACTAATCTGCTGAACTATTACCGCTTAACAAGAGAAAACATATATTTGGACAAAAGCAGATTTGACATTTCTATGGTTAAAAAAACAACCAAGGTTTCTATCTTTGTGATGTTTGTACCGGTATTTAAATACATAATGTATATTAGAGATAAGGCACTTTTATCACAGTATTTTTGGAATCATTTTGTGTATTTTTTTGTTTTTGTTGAGTGTATTTTTTTTTCATTTTGTGTGTTTTTGTTGTAGATGTTTTGTTTTGTGTATTTTTGTGTAATTTCATGATAATTTCATTGTCTCTTTGTATAATTTCCCTCAGTTAATGTGTTGTTGAAGTGATTTTTGTGTTAATTTATTTTCTTTTTGTGTATTTTCTTTCATTTTGTGTGGTTTTGTTGTTCTTTTTTGTTTTGTGTATTTTTATTCTCACTGTGTATAATTTTACCTTAGTTAATGTATTTTTTAAGTCATTTTTGTGTGTCTGTTATTATTAGGTGTATTTTTGTTGGTATTTTGTGTATTTTACTCCCTTGTTTCTGTTGTTTTCTGTGTTGTTGTAGTACTTGTGTATATTATTGTTGTCTTTTTGTGTATTTCCTCTTCATAATAATAATAATAATAGTTTTCCTAAAGTCTCAAAGTGTCTTTGTTAATAAAGTGAATATGTTTTATTTATATTTGCTAACTTGGCGTTTAATTACAGTTACCTTAGAGAGACAAACTGTGACATAATGATGACTCACGGCTTAAAGTTTATATAAATAATGACTTCAAAGACATTTATTACACTTATAAATTATGAGGTCCTGATTATAGACGCTGGGATTGGAAGAGTCCCCCACCCCTCCTCCATTACTGGACTACCATGGGCTCCAGATCATAGACTCCTCCTCTTCTTGTGCTGGAACTTTCAATTTCAACCATTAATGTTTGAACGAGACGGAAAAATGTCTGCTCTTCATGGATAGATGAATATTTCATGGAAGTCATGGAAATCCTGCTGCTTCCCTGGATTCCTTTAGACACCTTTCCTTTCAGATACCGCTGTATAAATATGAATATATGACAAACAGAAGCACGTAGTAGTGGATTGTTAATAATCTGCTTTATCAATGATGGATCGATAATAATCTGCTTTATTGATGATGGATTGATAATAATCTGCTTTATCTCACAGCTTTAATATCAATGACCGATATCATTTCCCCTTTTTAAGCTGCGGAAGAGTTATTTCAGTTCACACACACACACACACACACACACACACACACACACACACACACACACAGTTGATTTATGGTGTTGACAGAAGAGTCTCTGTGTGATGGTAGAAGCTGCTTGTTTTAAGAAAGGCTCTCACTGACTGACTGACACTAAATAGGTCAGTGTTTTATTAGAGGGAAGAGTAGTCACACACACACACACACACACACACACAGTGTAGAGAGACACAACTTCTATCACATCAGGGACACAATAATGTGACTGTATCTGATCTGAGGGTTTTGTGTGTTTATTTTAGTCATTTTTGTGTGTTTTTTCTTTTGTGAATTTTGGTATTCATTTTAATGTGTGTTTATATAGTCATGTTGTGTGTTTTTCATTCTTTCATTAGATATTCACTCCACACACACACATCTGCACAACTGCACTTGAACTGGACTGGCAGACACTATACTGTATTTCGTTTTTATACCATTATATTTTACCTTAGTACTTTCTTTGCACTGTTTTAAATTTTTAAATTTTTAAATTTCTACATTGTACTTTCCCTGCATGCCCCTGTGTTCCCTGTAAGCTGCTGGAACTGTGAATTTCTCTTGGAGATGAATAAAGTATCTATCTATCTATCTATCTATCTATCTATCTATCTATCTATCTACACGTGCAGACCTTTCTTGCATTATAGTATAGATTTATTACTTAAAGCTGATATCTGGAGTTTCTGAGAAACGTTTCGATGCCCCGCCCTAAACAGCCTCACTTCCTCCCCCTGCCTCTGCCAATCTACTAGAAGCCACGCCTCTATTTTTCTGCATGCTCATCGCGTAACATAACAATGTCGCGTTGCTATATGTCTATGGGTCACGTGCTGTTGTGACGTGCGGCCTTGTTTCCGTGCACAGTTCCACATTCACTTTGATTGACAGTCTCAGAAACAGGAAGTAGAAGCCTATTGGCTGGGCGCAGTCGGCGGTTGTTTCCATTTGTATAGGGGTCTATAGGACGAAGGCGGGACTTATATACATTAATGTATATGAATGACCACCAGCAGTAGACCATAGTAAAAGAATAGTTAGATATTTTTATGAATTTCAAAAGAATGATTCATAAACATAGATTTGTCAGAAACTCCGGGTATTAGCTTTAAGAATAAGACAAAATAACAACTGAATTAGACTTTAGTAAATATCAGATAGCATGAAACCCTGTGGCTAACATTCAGCTTTCAGGACATCCCACTCTGTGTGTGTGTGTGTGTGTGTGTGTGTGTGTGTGTGTGCGTGTTTGTATGCGTATATTTGCTGGGTTTTTATTGTTGGTGACACACCTAAAGTCTAAGCTGAACAAACCTGTTTTGTGCTGTAAACTGGACGCTCACATGGAGTCTATCCAACACGGTGGAAACCACTGACGAGAAAAAAACTAACAACCAATAATCACTCTTAAAGGACCAATAGGGCAGGATTTGTGAAAAAATAAACGTTAAGTATTTTAATACTAATATACTAATGGTTGATTTCTCCCTATTGCATTGAACAGATTGTGTCATACATTTTGTTCTGCTGTTCTGGGCACAAAATTCCCGCGCAGTTCTGCAGATGTGACGTCAAATGACGCTGATGCGTGTTCTCAATGGCTTAGATACCGGAAATAAAGAAGAATGAGAAGAAGAGACTAAAAGAAGTCCAGCACAGTGGACTAAACTACTGTTTGGTTCCACAGAGGCATGTGCACAGGTTTTACAGTAAACGGTCACATGAACGGACAGTAAATAAATAACAGTGTCACAGTTGGAGTGCTGAGCAAGATGCATTGTTTTTCTCCGACCCAACAGTGAAAACCTCATTTTTTTCTCATAGAAATGACATATGTACGTTTGTTTTAGTGGTAAACAATGGTTTTATTAACAAACAACTGTTAATGTCAACATCAGATCAGCGCACGGGTAACAAGCGAAAGTGAAACATAAACAGATGCGCAGTTAACGCAAGAGACCCATCAGATCTATTGATTTGTGTTTTTTGGGTTATTTTTGTTTTTTGTTGTTTTTAGGGTTATTTTTGTGTGTTTTTTGTTTTATTTTTGTTTTTTGTTGTTTTTAGGGTTATTTTTGTGTGTTTTTTGTTTTTGTTTTGTGGGTCATTTTGGTGATTTGTTGTTTTTGGAGTCTTTTTTGTTTGTTTTGTGTTATTGGAGTCATCTTTGTCTTTTTTAAAATGTTTATCAGGACACATTTTCTTGTCCGACCGAACAGTGAAAACCCTGTTTTTTTCCCTCAAAGAAATGACTATTTTCGTTTGTTTTAGTGGTAAACACTAATTTTATTAACAAAAAACCTTTATTTTTTTCATCAGATCAGCGCACGGGTAACAAGCGAACGTCAAACACAAACGGAGCGCAGTGCACGCAAGAGACCCATCAGATCTATTTACATAATCCATGTATCAAAGACCAGGATAATCCATGTTATTGTGTAGAAAAATGAATGTTTCCATAGTGTATTCCTTTCTAATCGTCCTTCACTGTTACAGTTAAAGCTGCATTCTTCAGGACTACAGCAGCTGCAGCAGGAAATGAAGAACACTGCGTGCAAACAACACCATGTGACCCAACACAAATATCTGTCAGAACCCGACCCGTCCGTTGCGTCACGTGTCCATCATCTAGTCACAGTATCAGCTGTGCTCTGGTCCTACACAGCTGATGACTACAGTTACACTAACCACCGTGGTGTCACTATGGAGTCTGATTTATACATCCTTTAAGATTATTACTTTAAAATTACAACAAAATGATTATTGCATAAGATCATATGTCGTAATGGTTTCCAGTATCTGTCAGTAGTGAGTGAGTCACTTTTTTCCAACCCGCCTGCAGAAACAGTTTCATTTTCTATTTATGGTCTTTTAGATGACTTTACTGGTTGTTGAACTTCCTGAATTCCTACCAAACATGATAAATAGGGTTAATATAGTCAACTACTGTTATTATTATACATTTTATATGCACTAGTAGAGCTTAATAATGGTTGATATTGCTGAAATCACATTTATGCTCAAACGTGTTGCCATATATGAGGAAATAACAGGTAACCAAGCAACATAAAGAGACGCAGAGAAGTTGTGTTCTGTAAATGATCAAAAATCATGCATTCTAATCAGGTTTTGTTGATGCGATAATCACATTTTCCATATTTTGAACATTTTAAAGTGAAAACATGAGAAATGTGGGACAACTGTAAAGGCAGCGATGTGTGTCGGGGTCGTGGATAGTGCCTTTGTTTGCTAATGTAGGTCTGCTCTAAGGGCTCGGCCTGGATGGCTGCTTTCCTGGGATGGCTGCACTGCACATCACATGATGGGCTTGGCCTCAGGGCCAGTCTAAGATGGGACGGGATGGGTGATGGGTGATGGGCCAGGGTGGATGGAAGATGAAAAGGATGAATGATGGAAATATTTAGTCTTGCCCAGCTCCCTTAGAATCAAACTCCTGCTCCGTGTTTTTACAGCTGAGCTCATCTCATCTCACCAAAGTCCAGGATTCAAGTCTCTTCTGCTAAGATATTAAAACCTACGTGTTCTGCTTTTGGATTGAGGTGATCTGAGGCTGATAGGAATCAGTTGTGTGTGCATACTTTAGTCATCCTGTTGCATTTAGGGCTAGGCAATATTTTGAGATTCAAGATAGATTGAGTTTTCCATTTAGATGATATAGAAAATTACAATATTGCCTACAACCCGCCAAAATAAAGGTTCCAGAGACTGGGGACCTGAAGATGGTTGAACACAGACATGAACATTGAAGGACAGTCATGTGGAGACAGGACCATCTATAAGGGGGAATAAAGGGGAGAGATTTTTGGGGTCCATTCATAAAGTCAGTAAAATGATGGTCCACTGTTCTATGAATCTGTGATAACCACATTTATTTATTCATCTGAATAATATCCACTGTTATCCAGAAAGTTTATTATTATTTGTGCCATAGTATGTAGTCATCTTAAATATGTAAATCCTTGTTTCAATCACAAATAAAATGGGTTAAAAGTGACCAAAAATTGTTGGAAAGATGGTGAAATTGGATGTTAAAAACCCTAGAAATTGGTTAAAAGTTGCAAATTAGACCGAAAAAGTGGTAAAAAGGGTTGAAAGTGTCAATATTGAGACAATTAATAGTAACAATGGGTTAAATTGGCAAAAATAAGCATGAAATATGGTGAAAACAGGTCAAAAGTTCCAATAATGGAGTGACATCAGGTGGAAAAGTGGTGGATGTCTTGAAAGTAGAAAAAATGTGCAGAAAATGCATTAGAATTTGATAGAAGAGTGTCAGAAATGGGAGTAATGTAGCAAAAATGCATTAAAATGAGCAAAAATATGGCAAGAAAAAGTGATGAAATTAGGTTAAAATATGACAAGTTTGGTGTAGTTGCAGAAAAATGAGCTCAAATTGTTAAGAAGGCATCTGGGGACCCCCTCCCAGTGTCTCGCCACCCAAAATGTGGTCCTGGCCCCATTGTTGAGAGCTCCTGCCTTAGAGCATAAAAGGCCAAAAATGTCACATATTGTGCAGCTCTTTGTTAATAAATGTGCCCGTTTGGAATTTTCTTCAGCAGAATTCTCCCAGAATTGTCTTTCTGGTAAAACTTTATTGAGCTAAAAACTGGACACGGAATCGTCCGTCAAGACTAGAACGTATCTGCTTTTCTTCTTCTTCATTAATGTGATCATAAGCAGAAGCACTGTGAACTGTTCCTCATTAATGAATGTTATAATTTGACTTCAAACATTTAGCGTTAGCATTAGCTCACTGATTGGAAATCTTTTCCAGTGCCAGTTCGTCTGCATTTTTAGTTGAACAAATCTGTCAAGATGTGATATTGTTGCATGTTGTGCTTTAAAAGAGTTGTGGTCTGTTGAATGTATTTAAAAGAAACGTAAAATATATTCTTCACCTCTCGCTCTCTCTCTCTTTTTATCTTTCCCAGGAAATTGTGAGTGCTACTAAAGATGTCTGATAGTGTCGATATTGAAGAAAAACCACCAGCCCCGCCCTTGAGAATGAACAGTAGTTCCCGAGATTCTTCGTCAGTGAATCACGCTTCCAAACCGCTTCCAATGGCTCCCGAAGAGAAAAACAAGAAGGTTCGTCTGCGCTCCATCTTCCCCGGAGGAGACAAAAGTAAGTTTCCTTCTCCGTCCGTCACCTTAACGTTGATAGACTTCTTCCTCAAATGTATTAAAATAAAGAATTCAAGCCTGGAATCACGTGTTTTCATCCTCGGCAGCAAACAAGAAGAAAGAGAAGGAACGTCCAGAGATTTCCTTACCCTCAGACTTTGAACACACCATCCATGTGGGCTTTGATGCTGTAACGGGAGAATTCACAGTGAGTGGACCTTTTAGTCCTTTAATGTTTGATGGTAAATGACTTCTCAGCTGCTGTGGATTAACTCCAATTTACACTAAATATAAAATACATCTTTGGACTGAATCACATTCTTCCACTGTTGACCTAATTCTGTGGCTACGAGAATTATCTCCACAACTGCTGCGCTAGTAAATCTAGCCGTGCTAATAGCAAATGGCTTAATCAGTTTTAGTGCTCTTAGCTGTTTTATTTTATTTTTTATTCCTGCTGTTTCACGTTATTTGTGTGGGGGAAAATTCAGTTTTTTTTTTTTATATATCGTGGCTTTTTTAATTGTATTTGGCAATTGAAAATTGCTTTGTCCTGGAACTCCTCCTAGGTTATTAACGTAGCACTGATGACACGTATATCATCTCATAGTGGCAATGTCAACGATGTGCAGTCGACCTTTTTGGAGCCAAAATGTCAAGGTCAAGGTCATGTCAAGTGTCAAAAAACAAAGTTTTCCATATCTCTGCCAATATTTATCGTACAAGTTTGATGCTTACATTTATGAAAAGCTCATCTCAAGTGGAGTATTTTATTTGATTGAACCAAAGCTGTACGACCTACCAGTAAAAAGATCGGTAGGGGTCAAAGTTCATGACATCATGAAAATACTTTTTCTCTATAACTTGGCCACAAATTGAGATCCAGAGTTCAGACTGGTACCATTGAACAACGTTTCCTTTCAATGTGTGACATTGACCTTCACTTAAGGTCATATTTAAGGTCAAGGTCAGTCTTCTGTTTTTCCTGCATTATTACTTTCAATTTCATTAGTAAAAAGACCAACGTAAAGGGACATTACTCAACAACACATTAAGATGACTTTCACATGAGCAATTTTTATTTGGCAATTTTTTCAAATTGCCAAATATGTATTTGCCTTGCGAATACAGGTCTTGCCTAGTTTATTAACGTTATTAAATAAATACTTCCAGTGCAAAATAGATACATCCCCGACATGCCGTCAGGTTGTGTAGTTTTTGTCGCGGGAGAAAACAAACAGACTCCGATTGTTCTTCCCATGTTAATGTTTTGCTGATGAAAAACTCATTAAAAACCCATGAATGGTTTCCCTTTGTTTCACTATCGACTTTGTTGATGTGTTAGCTAGCTGGTAAATTTAGTGTGAGTCAGAGTGTGCACAGTTAAATATGATCAGTCCCTCCACAATTTCATGGCCAATTTCTGTGATTGTTGCGGCTTAAAATGCCTGATTTTTAAAAAAAAACTGCAGCAAAAGTTGCAGCATTTTGAGGTTTTATTGTTTTCTATAACTTTGCCTAAATTGGTCAATTTGCCTAAAAACCCGATTGCCTTTGAATTCTTCATAACAATACATAATAACTTAACAAGATATGGATTATTTCCATCACATTTTAAAGGTTTCCAGCACAAAGAATATTACAGAGAATAAGTTTTCATGTGTTCAGCAATTTGTAAATGTGTGTGTGGAGATACCACTAGGGGGCGCAAGCACCAATGATATTGGCCACTGCTTCTGTTTTAGACGGTACCTGTAATGAAGATCTATCAAAGATGATCTATAACAGTAGAGATTTAATCAGGTTATTTTCTTTAAAAGTCCTTCTAGAGCAGCAGGAGGTCATTAAACACTTGCGTTCACAATTGCCGGTAGTTTCTCAAAAGAGTCAGCTTGGCTGTTGTGACACAGTCTGTAACCAGACTAAATGGTGATTCCGGTGCCGCCTAATTGACCAAAAGATTAGATACAATTTTGGAAATTTGCGGTAATTGGACAGAATTGCAGGGCCGCGCAGAATTTGTGGAGATTTGCTGAACTTGCATTAATAGTTGTGATCGCGACATTGCGAATTCTGGGAGGGTCTGTAAAATACTAATAAAGGGACGAAATGGAATAAAAAAAAGATCCAACAAAATTCAGTCTTTTTGTTTTTTACTATTGGCATACATACTGTGTGAAAAATTGATTCGGCGATATATTGCAATATTTCACTGCACGATTATCGTATCAATACGAAGAATGTCCAAACCGATTCTTTTAATCATGTTTTTTTAACGGAAAAACAAATTTCATAGCGCTAACATATGCATAGCACGTAAACGCCCGGTCACTAGGTGTCATTTTAGCTGGAAGTTAATTGCACTTTATTTTCATAAAACACACGTGACACTTTTATTGATGTATGTAGTTAATTTTTTTTAAAGAATTTAAGAAATTAACAAAATCTTGAATAATTAGATACATTGTTTCATACCAGTTTGTACTTGTAGAGGTGAAATTTGTAATTATTGATATTGCAATACGTCATGATTTATATTTTACCGTTTAGTATCGGGATATATCGTATTAGAATTTAGGGTTGGTGAAAAAGTCGATAATCAATTAATCGTGATTTTATTATTGACGATTATGAATTAATTCTTAAAATTCCAAATATTGATTATTTGCATTTTACAAATTGTAACACAAACCAGGCGAGCCCTCCTAATTTGGATATTTCATTTATAATATACAGTATTGAGGTGCTGCTGTGACATGTTAATCAAAAGGGAAGCTAATCAGCAATAATTGAAAAGTTCATTGATAATCATTAAAAATCAAAAATAAGCTTGTAGTTAAATTTAGACTTCAATAATCGGCATAAATCTCACCAGGAAATTGGGCTGATTAACCTCTTGGTTAGAATTTAGATGTTTGGAACAAATATATGCAAAACCAGACACTGATCCTCCAACTTTCTCAGCAAACACCTTTCTTAACCTCTTCAGCCCCAACGGACCCGCCGGTGGGGGCATCTCCAGCTTCCGTGACTCCCACGGGTCTTAATGTTATAAAGAATGAATGAAATCACACATTCTATACATCTCCGTAATCCTAAGAAACCTTTTTGTCCAAAAACATGTGTAAATTTGGCCTATTGTTTATTATTATCACCAAACTTGCTGCAGTTTATGTTCATATATTAGTTCAATTATTTCTGCTTTTATAGCCTTCAATAATGAGAATTGGCTTTATATTTGATGTAAATCTCTAGGTTGTTTTTTTTGGGCGGACTACAGATTTCTGTATTTAAAACATGATTTATTGTCACTCAGTATAATTTATTTCCAAAATGTCACATCATCTATAACCACTCCTACTTCAATCTGAACTAAAATTAGCCCTGTAGGTCATGTATAAGCTTAGAAAAACTTTATTTGTTATAGGTACAGTACAGTATGTGATTTTCCACAAAAAGTGTCTGTGGTTTAAGAGGTTAAATGAGCACATTACTCTTTTTATCTGTAAAATTATATTTTTAAATATCTGTTAAACTATTTGTGTGTGCAGGGAATCCCCGAGCAGTGGGCGCGGCTCCTTCAGACCTCCAACATCACCAAACTGGAGCAGAAGAAGAACCCTCAGGCCGTGCTGGACGTCCTCAAGTTTTACGACTCCAAAGAAACCGTCAACAACCAGAAATACATGAGCTTCACCTCTGGAGGTGAGCTCACTCACGTTTAACAATCTGATCTTCAAAAACAACAACAACATGTGTTTCTGTTCTTCTCAGACAAATCTGCACACGGGTACATCGCAGCAAACACTCTGGTGAGTTCTTCCACACATGCAAAATCAAACCCTGATCAGTGTGAGTGGATTCATACATGCTCATATATTTAAAAAACACAGAGGAAAACCCACCAAATATATATGATGGATCATCAGTTTGTTAGAGGTGCACATATTACCAATATTTTTAATTATCTGATCAATTATCGGCGTTTTTTGTACTAATTTCTTATTAAAGAAAGATGAACAAACAGCATCAATTACAGGAATAAAATCAAGAAAAGTAAGGACACTACGACTATGATACGACTCTAATATCTAAATATTATGACTCTAATCTCTAATTATTACGACTTTAATCTAAAAATATTACGACTCTAATCTAAAAATATTATGACTCTAATCTCAAAATATTACAACTTTAATCTAAAAATAATATGACTAATCTCGAAATATTACGACTTTAATCTCAAAATATTACGACTCTAATCTAAAAATATTATGACTCTAATCTCAAAATATTATGACTTTAATCTTGAAATATTACGACTTTAATCTCAAAATATTACGACTTTAATATTAAAATATTACGACTAATCTCAAAATATTACGACTCTAATCTCAAAATATTACAATTCTAATCTTGAAATATTATGATTTTAATCTTGAAAAATTATGATTCTAATCTTGAAATATTACAACTCTAATCTCAAAATATTACGACTCTAATCTCAAAATAATATAATTTTAATCTTGAATTATTACAACTCTAATCTTGAATTATTATGACTCTAATCTCAAAATATTATGACTCTAATCTCAAAATATTACAACTCTAATCTTGAATTATTATGACTAATCTCAAAATATTATGACTAATCTTGAAATATTACAACTCTAATTTTGAATGATTACGATTCTAATTTCAAATGATTACGACTCTAATCTCGAAATATTATGACTCTAATCTTGAAATACGATCTCGTAGTGCCCAGATTTTATTTTAATGTGGCCCTAATATGCCTCCATACGTACCCAGACGCACATTTTTAAAGATTTGTCACAGAGTGTTACACTTTATAACAGGTAAGTTGCAATAACATGTGATTGTTTAACGAGCTAACAGTGCTAACGGTGCTAATAGTGTGTTTTTGTAGCACACTGAGGTAGTAAATGCACTGAATGGAGGAGTGGTGTCCAGTGGGCGTCCCATTGTTGATTCTTACCCACATTCTGAAACAGTCACAGTCTAAGGTTTCCCGCTGTGCTGACCTCATTCCTCGCTCTGACCACAGTAATCTATGCTGTGGAGGCTTTGGGCTGTGCACGTTCAGTGTTTCAGTGGGAATCACAGCAGCAGCAGCAGCGTGCAGGGCTTCCGCTGTACTCAGGAGGGAAAGGGGCGGGGCCACGGTCAGAGGTTGTGCGAGTTCAGAGAGTGTGTTAGAGAGGTGACTCAGCATCTTCCTCTGCTGCAGTGAGATTGAGCCGTATCACAACACACACACCCACACACACACAGAATAGAGCAGAGATACACAACTTTTATCACAGCAGGGACACAGATATGTGATTGTATCCAAGGTCACATGATCAACATTCATGTCAGCATTAGAATAACGACCAATCTGAGCATTAACACAGGAAACAACAAAGGGATTTTTGTATTGGTGTAATTTTTGTGTTTTTTTTGTCATTTTTGTGTGTTTTTTTTGTGTGGGTTTTTTTTGTCGTTTGTTGTTTTTATGCGTGTGCTTTCAGAGTACTGTTTTTTTTTTTTTTTTTTTTTGGTCGTTTTGTGTTATTTTGTTTTTCTTTTTTTTTATTTTTGTTTTAGTTTAATGTATTTTCTTTCATTTGATGTATTGTAGTTGTCATTTTGTACATTTTTGTATTCATTTTATGTTTTTGTCATTGTTTTGTTTGTTTGCTGAGTCACACAAAATGACAGAAAAATACACAAAATGACTCCAGACATATGACAACAAAGATGTACAAAATGACTTCATGAACACACAAAATGACAGAAAAATGCACATATAGTTTAAAGAACATACAAAATGTCTCCAAAATCACATAAAATGACAACAAAAAGACACAAAATCACTCCATAAACTCACAAAATTACAGAAAAACACACAAAACGATGATAAAAGACATTTTTCATTCAATTCAATTTTATTTATTTATTAATCTTAGTTTTTTCAAATTAATCTCAAATTAATGAGTGATGTTGACCATAGTTAAGCTCTATTAGTACTCAATTTAGGTTTACTAGTACGCAAGTACACTTTACTAGTGAATCAAAACTTAGCATTTTATGCTAATAATAATGATATAAAAAAGATGATTGATAGTCATTTTGTCAGAGGTGCAAATACCACAAAATATCTTTAGTATCTCATGAAGAAAGATGAACAAACAGCATCAATTACAGCAATAATATCAATGATTAAGGACGGTAGAAAGGACACTACGACTTAATTATTTAAATCTATTTTAAATCTACTTTTACTCAAATTCATTTTGTTCAACGGATGAATTTAATGCGTGAGGATTTTGTCAATTTACTTTTTTCATATTGTTTAAACACAAACACATTTGTGCAGGCACACACACTCGTGTACACACAGACCGTGGATGGCATTGTGTTTAACATCTGCACACAGCTGCACAGCCCCCCTGTGAGGGATGTGTAAAATATGAAGTATTTCTTTGTAGAATGAGATCAGGAGGATTTTGTGGGATTAGTCGCGTCTAGTTTTTAATCAATGAAATCAATCAATCAAAAATAATCAGATTTTTAATCTCACATATTTTGAAAAATCTGGTTTTATAACATGTAAAAAGCTAGATCCTGCACTGTAAATAATTATAATTTGACTTTACTAAAAACAATATGCATTTAGATTGATTAAATTAATAAATTAATAAAATCTATTTGATCTAAGTCAACATGCATTAGCCTATCATTAGCTTAGCATTGTCATAGCATGAATCTAGCATTAGCCTATCATTATCATTAGCC
This sequence comes from Gouania willdenowi, assembly GCF_900634775.1. Classification (NCBI taxonomy): domain Eukaryota; kingdom Metazoa; phylum Chordata; class Actinopteri; order Blenniiformes; family Gobiesocidae; genus Gouania; species Gouania willdenowi. The sequence continues at coordinate 3,204,965 of NC_041057.1, read as the reverse complement.
TATCATTAGCTTAACATTGTCATAGTATTAATCTAGCATTAGCCTATCATTATCATTAGCCTAGCATTAGCTTAACATTATCATAGTATTAGCTTAGCATTATCATTAGTTTAGCATTAACTTAGCATTATCATTAGTTTAGCATTAGCTTAGCATTAGCTTAACTTATCATTAGCCTAGCATTAGCTTACATTATCATAGTATTAGCTTAGCATTATCAGTAGTTTAGCATTACCCTATCATTAACTTAGCATTAATCTAGAATTAGCATAGCATTAGCCTATTTTTAACTTAGCATTACCTTAGCATAAACATAGCATTAACTTATCATTATCTTAGCGTTAGCATTAATCTAGCATTAGCTCAACATTAACTTAGCATTGCCCTAGCATTAGCTTAGCATTAATCTAGAATTAGCATAGCATTAGCCTATTATTAACTCAGCATTAGCCTATTATTACCTTAGCATTAACCCATCATTATCTTAGCATCAGCATTAATCTAGCATTATCTTAGGTATTAGCCTAGCATTAGCTTAACATTAACCTAGCATTAGCCTAGCATTAATATTAGCATTACCATTAACATTAGCCTAGCATTATCTTAGCATTAGCATTAGAATAGAATCAAATACACCTTTATTGAACTCCAGAGAGGAAATTAAGCATTATCCTAGCATAAGCTTGGCATTAGCATTAATATTAGGTTCGCATTAACCTAGCATTAGCACTAGTGTAATATTAGCCTAGCAAATAAACCGTTTGTGAAATATTGAAAAACATGGTTAAAATGTGCACCACATGATATTTTGACACTTTCATTTGATTTAATGAGTAACATTTTAAAATAAAAATCAAAGTGAGTGCATATTTACTGTTACTACATATTTGGCATCTTTTTATGCTTTTAAAGCTTTTTTAACTCAAAGAAATGCAGTTAGACAAAATATTTAGGTGTCACGTCATTGATTCATAGATTAAGTTTCTTGGTTTAATCCAGAAACAGAATGTGTTTGAAACCAGTTCAACAGAAACCAGCAGAGGTTTACAGAGTGGATCCTGATTTGTTTGCGTATTCCAGTGATATGCTAATACCACCCCAGTTTGGATGTGTAGTGTACCCACAGTTATGATGTGATCTTTGTTTGTGAGTGGAAAGAGAAGCGCTCCCACAGCTCAGGGTCCGTTTCTTAGCAGACGTCAACAGGTGACATGATGTTTATTATCATGTCTTCCTCTCCTGCTGTGTGTCGGGGGGCCTGTTTATGGACCCCAACCCCACCCCTCCCCTGAACTTCACTCAGACACAGTGTGTGGGCTTGTTTTGAGTAAATCCTCCCATTTTCAACCTTCACATTCAGAACCGACTGCTGTCCTCTGGACCTCCTGTCAGCCTTAGAACCTGCAGCGCGTTATTTGACAAGGTAACTCCTCCATATTATATTACTTTCCACATGATGTATCTTTGCATTGGCCTCCCAGCTAAATTCAGCTGATTTGACGTCCTGATAGCGATCATGCCACCATCACTGTGTACTAAACCTCCTCAGGACTCACATTAGATCCTCCAGTTACGATGCATTTATGTTTGAGCATAAATGTGAAATCAACCATAGTTAAACTAATATTTACATGTGGAGTACATGTACTCAACTTTGGTTCACTAGTGTGCAAGTCGTCTTTACTAGCGAAGTAAAAAATGTGTCACAAATACTGCATTATATGCTAATAAGAGGGCGGGGAAAAGCAAATTCAGGCTTTCCAGTGGCTTTAGAAAATATTACAACCAATCATGGAGCTGGATTTCATTATTTTCTCTCCTACTTAGCTTGTATTTGGTCTATTATTAGTTAATCTTACTAGAACTACTAGTAGATTAAAAACATTTTTCTCGTACTACTAGTGATTTTGAGTGTACTAGTAAACAAAAATCTAGTTTTACTATTAAGGCAAAGTAGCACATTATATACACAAGGAAAACCAATGTGATTTACAGAATTTCAAAAGTGCAACATTAAAACGTTGAAGTTTCAAATCAACATTAAAAACATTAAAACATAAAAAAGAGTTTAAAATAAATTTAATTATTAAACAAAGTTTAAAGCAAAACATTAAACAAATTAAAATCAACAATAAAAACATTAAAAATTGTTTAAATCAACAGTAAGATGATTATAAATTTCTCAGTCATACATATTGATTGTTATGTTATAACAACTAAAAGCAGCTTAACAACTATAAGCAGCATAACAACTAAAAGCAGCACAACTAAAAACAGTATAACAACTAAAAGCAGTATAACAACTAAAAGAAGCATAACAACTAAAAGCAATACAACAACTAAAAGCAGCCCGACAACTAAAAGCAGTATAACAACTAAAAGCAGCCCAACAACTAAAAGCAGAATAACAATTAAAAGCAGAATAACAACTAAAAGCAGCATAACAACTAAAAGCAAGATAACGACTAAAAGCAGCGTAACAACTAACAACAGTATAACAACTAAAAGCAGTATAACAACTAAAAGAAGCATAACAACTAAAAGCCATATAACAACTAAAAGCAGCTCGACAACTAAAAGCAGCGTCACAACTAAAAGCAGCCCAACAACTAAAAGCAGAATAACAATTAAAAGCAGAATAACAACTAAAAACAGTATAACAACTAAAAGCAGCATAACAACTGAAAGCAGCATAACAGCTAAAAGCAGCATAACAACTAAAAGCAGCATAACAACTAAAAGCAGCCCAACAACTAAAAGCAGTATAACAACTAAAAGCAGTATAACAACTAAAAGCAGCATAACAACTAAAAGCAGCGTCACAACTAAAAGCTGAGTAACAACTAAAAGCAGCGTCACAACTAAAAGCAGCATAACAACTAAAAGCAGCTCAACAACTAAAAGCAACATAACAACTAAAAGCAACATAACTAAAAGCAGCTCAACAACTAAAAGCAACATAACAACTAACAGCAACATAACTAAAAGCAGAATAACAACTCAAAGCAACGTAACTAAAAGCAGCATAACAACTAAAAGCAGCGTCACAACTAAAAGCAGCATAACAACTAAAAGCAGCGTCACAACTAAAAGCAGCATCACAACTAAAAGCAGAGTAACAACTAAAAGCAGCATAGCAACTAAAAGCGGTGTCACAGTGTTTGCTGTGAACTCTGAGCTCCACTAAACCCATTCACACATGACCACCCCAGCAGCAGAACTATAGAGTTGAACTACGGTGGATATGACTGACTTGATGTTTATGCTCAGATGGTTTTCTTTCTCTACCTCCTTTAAACCACACACAGAGCAGTGGGTTCTGATGACTGGTTAGCTGCATGTCTATACGTTAACCTGTAACTTCATCACCGCATGGCTGCTTCCAGAAACACACGACCCTCACTGGTTAACTGCTCCTAGTGGTAGTCAAACACGGTTCAGGGTCCACCACAGACACTTTAGACTTTAATCAGCACATGTAACATAAGCTGCAGTGTTCCATTCATGCATGAGCAGAGGAAGCGTTTCCATTCCTTAAGAGGAAGTACCATCCAATGAGGGCACAGGGGGAGGACTTAGCGTTAGCGTTAGCTTTGAGGACGACTGCAGCACAGTAGTCACACCCACTTTCTATTCATCCTAGACCTGCAACAGTCTGGTACCTTAAACCCTCATCTTTACCATTGGTTCATTGCACAACTTACCAACATCCACAGCTTCAAAGCTTCAGGAAAAACTGCAGCTAATGCTTTCCATGTGGACGTGTCTTTATGAGCAGTTTTTCCTGGTTTTTAACCCAAGTTAAAGGTTCTATTAATTTGTGTCAGGTACATTTTTATTATTATTATTATTGTTATTATTATTAGTCATTGCAACAATGTTTTCTCCAGCTAATTCACAAGTTCACGCATGTTTCACAAACTCTTTCTAACCTGAACTCAGACTGTGCTCAGTGTTGGCTCCAACATAAATGTACTAATATACACAAAATTACTCTCAAAACATACAAATTGACGACAAAAATAACAGAAAAATATACAGATGATAACTGAAATGACAAAAACGTACCCCAAAAACAAACAAAATTACAGAAATATACACAAAATGATTACAAAAACATACAAAATTTACATTAAGATACACAAAATGACTCCAAAAACATGTACATAAATGTACATAAAGATACACAAAGTGACAAAAACACATAAAATGGTTGTAACAATGTTTTCTCCGACTCTTTCCAACCTGAACTCAGACTTTGCTCAGTGTTGGCTCCAACTTTACAAACCTCACTGCACAGTTTTTAAACTTTTATTCATTCTCACTGACGTTTCTTTACTGCAGGCTCCTAAAACGTCGTCAACAGAACCCCCCATCGCTCCCCCCGTGTCAGAGGAGGAAGACGAGGAGGAGGAGGAAGAGGAGGACGAGGAGGAAGAGGAGGACGATGACGACGAGTTGCCCCCCGTCATCGCGCCCCGACCTGAACACACCAAATCTGTGAGTTTGGATTCACGTGCACGTGACGTGGAAGCATCTGCGTCTCTGTGACCTTCGCTGGTCCTCCTGCAGATCTACACGCGCTCCGTGGTAGACCCGCCAAAGCCCCCGACTCCTGTGAAGGAGGTGGAAACTCCACCGGAGTCCCAGGTCCAGCCGGAGAACACGTCCAACACGATGTACCGCCACACCGACCGGCAGAGGAAGAAATCCAAGATGACGGACGAGGAGATTCTGGAGAGACTCAGTGAGTGTCGTTAAAAGGATCCTCCACTGTTTTTACAAATGTGACCTAAAACCGTTGAAATGTCATTTTTAGTAGATTTATGTCTAACAACAGGCATTATTTTGCACTATATTTGTTTTATTCACTTTTTTACCCTGTGCTCCGCCATGTTGAAATGACATCATCGGTGACGTGATGAGCACCTTTTAGTCCATTGACTTCTATAGGAGGTGAAGCATTCAGGATCATTTTGCAGCTTTTTCAGTCAAAATAACAACTTGTGCTGCTTTGGGTTGATCTGAAAACCAGTAAAAGTAAAAAATTAAATGCAAACCTTTTTTTGATGATAAATTAAAACCGTAACCCGAAAAAATCTGTGGCCACAGGGGGCGACACTTCCCACTCCGCTGTTTCGTAGACGTCATTAAGGAGAGAAGAAGAGCTCCATGTGCGTGGAAATAAATAAATCCACGACTGCTTTAATGAGCAGCAATGAATCCTGGTTGCCTGTATTTATTGCACACAGAGCTCTTCTTCTCTTATTAACTTCACTTTTTTTTTTTTGACAAGTGAGTGGAGCCAAAATGATCCAAAAATGCCAAAAACGTGGCAAGAAAAGAGTGTAAAATGACTAAAATTGACCAAAAGCAGTCAAGAGTGGCAAATAAAGAGGAACCAGGTGGTATGTAATGGCATAGTGTAGCTTTAATGAGCAAAATGTGGAGCAAAAAGAGGCAAAATGTGGTGTAAAAAGGAAACATATGGTATAAATTGGGCAAAAGTTAGCTTATTTGGATGAAAAGTGGCCAAAAAAAAATTAAGAATGGACAGCAATTGGATAAGTGGCAAAAGGAGCTAAAGTCTGAAAAATGAGACAAAGGAAATAGATTAAAAAAAAAAAGGGGGTTAAAAAGAATTCCCCCTTTTATGGTTTTCTGTGGGATTAATATTTAAAATGAAGACATAATAAGGCACATGTTGAGCATTACTAACTTAATAACAGCTTCTTCATGGTGTCCTCTGATAATGTAGTGGACTGGTCTGTGTGTGTGTGTGTGTGTGTGCGTGTGTGTGTGTGTGACAAAAAGTGCGCTCCAGCACACATTGAGTCTCATCATCATTTATCGTCTTCTCTCTCTCTCAGGGAGCATCGTGAGCGTGGGCGATCCCAAGAAGAAATACACGCGCTTTGAAAAAATAGGACAAGGGTGAGTTTTCCTCTGATAATTGACCTACAGTGGCACATCTCAAAGGGGGGGTTGTGGGGGGGGGGGGGTCTGGTCAGTGTCTGTCTGCAGTGGACAGAGCAACACTGACCACAGTGAGAGACCTTGAGATGAATACTCAAAGAAAGTTCTTCTTCTTCTTCTTCTTCTTCTTCTTCTTCTTCTTCTTCTTCTTCTTCTTCGTCTTCGTCTTCGTCTTCTTCTTCTTGTTCTTCTTCTTCTTCTTCTTCTTCTTCTTCTTCTTCTTTCTATTCTCAGTGCCACATTATTAAGATATAATTATATGCCCGATATGGGGAACTGTCGGCCCTTGGTCTAATTTTGTGCATAAACGCACAAAAATACTCTCAAAACATTACAAAATAACAGAAAAATATACAAAAGATAACCGAAATGCACAAAAGTTATTTAAGAAAAAAAACAAAATTACATAAAAATACACAAAATGACAAAACAAAACATACAAATGACTCAAAAACATATACAAAATTACATAAAAATACACAGTGATTTCAAAGACACATAAAATGAAAGAAAAATATTCAAAATCACTCCAAAAGCACATCAAAATACACAAAAAGACTCCAGAACTATCAAATATATAAAAAAAATAACTCTGAAAACATACAAGATTACAGAAAAAATAAACAAAAGTAACAAAATGACAACGAAATTGCACAAAACGACTCTTAAAAACATATAAAAATAGCAAAAAACACTCAGAAGGATAACAGAGAATACACAAAACGACTCAGAACAATATACAAAATGACAACGAAAATACACAAAATACCTAAAAAGCCACAAAATGAGAAGAAAATGTACAAAATGACACAACACACACACAAAAAAATCACTCCAAAAACATACAATATTACATACACAAAATGACACAAAAATATCAGGAAAGTTATACAGAACAACAACAATAATAGACAAAACGCTTTCCACACCCCCCCATAAAAAGAAAATATCCATAGAACTACACAAAAGGATGACAGAAATAACAGAAAGATGAGAAAAATGACAGAAATACAGACAAAACTCTTTGTTCTTTCCCACATTATTAATGCTCTGATTTATCTTTATTCTAAATGTTGACATGAACCTTGATCATGTGATCAGAAACAATCACATTTTTGTGTCGTCAACTGTGATAAAAGTTTCCCATCTCTGATATCCATGGTAACGAGATGAATCCCATTCCTGATTCCTGACAGCAGTGTTTGTTCTCCTCCAATGAACATTGTTTCATTCTGAACTTCCATATTCAAGTACAACTGAATTATCATTACAATTACAATTAAATTACAATTATTATTTTTTCCCTGAAAGTCAATTACAATTACATTCTCAATTACTGAAGTTCAAATTCAATTAATCACAAATATTGAACCTTTAATAAATAACCATATCAAAGTTAACCTTCCTCTTGTGTTAGCTTTCTGTTAGCATCTCTCATGATAACGGGTTAGTTTTTAACCCATGTCTTAAATCAGCTGTAAAATACACTCAACAATATGTGTGTGTGTGTGTGTGTGTGTGTGTGTGCGTGTGCGTGCGTGCGTGCGTGTGTGTGTGTGTGTGTGTGTGTGTGTGTGTGTGTGTGTGTGTGTGTGTGTGTGTGTGTGTGTGTGTGTGCGTGTGTGTGTGTGTGTGTGTGTGTGTGTGTTATTGATGTGTTGCTCTTGTGTTTGATCAGAGCGTCTGGTACCGTGTACACTGCCATCGACATAGCAACGGGCCAAGAGGTAAAACCATTGATTAATTTGATTGTACTCTAATATATGAAGGAGCTTTACGCTAACACACAGACGTGGTGTGTTGTTGTTGTTGTTTCCAGGTGGCCATTAAACAGATGAATCTGCAGCAGCAGCCCAAGAAGGAGCTGATCATCAATGAAATCCTGGTGATGAGGGAAAACAAAAACTCTAACATAGTCAACTACCTGGACAGGTGACTGTTTTTTTTTTGTTTTTTTACAGTCATGTGGAGACAGGACCATCTATAAGGGGGAATAAAGGGGAGAGATTTTTGGGGTCCATCCATAAAGTCAGTAAAATGATTGTTTATTGTTATTATTTGCACCAAAAATGGGCTCAAATTGTTCAGAAAAAAATCCTTGTTTTAATCAGAAATAAAATGGGTTAAAAGTAACCAAAAATTGTTGAAAAGGTGGTGAAATAGGATTTTAAAAACCACAGAAATTGGGTAAAAGTTGCCAATTAGAGTGGCCCAAAACAGACAGTAAAAGTGGTAAAATTGTTCAAAGTGTCAATATTGGAACAATTAGTCTAAACTGGCAAATAATGGGCATGACTGTAGTTAAAGTGGCAAAAATAAGCATTAAAAATGGTGAAAAGAGGTTAAAAGTGACAATAATATGTCAACATGAGGTGGAAAAGTGGTGGAAAGGGTTTATGAGTGCTTAAAATGTCTTGAAAGTGGGAAAAATGTACAGGTATGGCATTTAAATGTGATGGAAAAGTGGCAGAAATGGGAATAATGTAGTAAAAACACACTAAAAGACCAAATATGGTGGAAAAGGTGGTGAAATTAGATTTTATAAACCACAGAAATTAGTTAAGAATTGTAAAATGGACAGAAAAAGTGGTTAAAAAAGTGTTCAAAGTGTTAATATTGTAACAATTAGTTTAAACTGGCAAATAATTGGCATACCAAATCATGAATGTGGTTAAATTGGCAAAAATAAGCAGTTTAAAGTGACAATAATGGGTCAACATATGCGATATTAGGTGAAAAAGTGGTGGAAAGGGTTTATAAGTGCTGAAAATGTCTTGAAAGTGGAAAAAAACGTGCAGAAAAGGCTTTGTAGTTTGATGTTGAAGTGTCAGAAATGGTAGTAATGTAGCAAAAATGCATTAAAAGGAGCAAAAATATATCAAGAAAAAGTGATGAAAATAGGTGCAAATATGGCAAGTTTGGTGTAGTTGCAGAAAAAGGGTAAAAATAAGCAAAAATTGGCTCAAACTGGGTTAAAAATTAAAATCCCTGCGTTAGATTCTAGATATTTGCTTTTGGAAAAACCTGCACCAACTCTTCTACTTTTATTCCTATTTTTTTTTTTTTCATTTTTCCCAACGTATCTGCACTTTAAGTCTCTCTACTGCCCCCTGCTGTTTTAAACTTTCTTACATTAACAATTTCACATTAGAATCTCTCCATTCGTTCATTTTATAAACCTTACGTATCCAGAGAAGGTTGGTAGAAAGTATCAGAAATGTATTTCTGGGCTGTTTTTTTTAAATTTTTAATTAAATGCTGTTTCTCTCTCCCTCTGCGCTCCATCAGTTACCTGGTGGGAGACGAGCTGTGGGTGGTGATGGAGTATTTGGCCGGAGGCTCATTGACAGACGTAGTGACGGAGACGTGCATGGACGAAGGCCAGATTGCTGCGGTCTGCAGAGAGGTAAGAAACCCAGCGTGATACGCCACATCAGCGATGGTTCCATGTCCTCCAGACACCAGCAGGAGGAGAGCAGTGAGGTGTCTGGTGTTTTTGTGTCCCTGTAGTGTCTTCAGGCGTTGGACTTCCTTCACTCCAACCAGGTGATCCATCGAGATATCAAAAGTGACAACATCCTATTGGGGATGGACGGATCAGTGAAGCTCAGTAAGTCCTGATGTAGAAGCTCACAAACACACAGAACGTGTTTCAGTCACACAACAAACAAAATCAGGGTGCTTTCTCAAAGGAATGCACTTTCATTTGCAAATAAGAAACGTACCAATCAGCATGTTCTACTCGTACAAAGAAACATGTCTTCAGTTATACATTTTTCCTCACATATCTTATATCTACTTCATTCATAGTCTTAGTGTAAATTGTTACAATGTTTCCTTTCTGCATATTATATACAGTATATGTGTATAGTTTTACCTCTTGTGGGTTTAGGAAAGTATAATCTAATCTAATCACAAGTGTGATTAGATTAGACATTTGTAAGTGAATCTGCAAGGTGGAAAATTACAGCTTTACAAACAGAAATGTGACAGAAATATCCAAAATTACTCTAAAAAATAGAAAAATCTCCAAAATGATAGCTGAAATGCACATAAATGACTCCAAAAACAAAGAAATTGACATAAAAATACACAAAATGACTCCAAAAACCCATAAAATCAGAGAAATATACAAAATGACTCCAAAAACACATAAAAAATACACATAATTAATCCAGAAAATATACACAATTACAGAAAAACACATAAAGGGATATCAAAAATACACAAAATAACTTAAGAAATATCAGGAAAATATACAACATAACTCCATAGAACCTACAGAATTACAGAAAAAAAACCACAAAAATGACATTTACAAAAAGCAAAACAAAAAAAACATTGCAGGTCTACACACAAATGTCCTGTTGGGTACGAGAAGGATAATTATTATTTTTTGGGAATTGAAAACATGTTTTTATATATGTGTTTGTCTGATTGGTACATTTCTTATTTGCAAATCAAAATGCATCCGTTTGTGATTCATGTTTTGTTTTTGCAAACGATGCTGAGTTTGTTTGTGAAGTAAAAGATGCTTTTGGAATGATTTTAACTCCATAAATATCAAAGCATGTTTTTAACGTGGGCTATGTGGGCGACCGTGGCTCAGGTGGTAGTGGGTCGTCTTCTGATCGAGAGGTTGGGGGTTCGATCCCAGTACCAGACTATGTGTTGAAGTGTCCTTGGGCAAGACACTGAACCCTAAGTTGCTCCCAGTGGTCGACTAGCGCCTTGCATGTCAGTCCTGTCCCACTGGTGTGTGAATGTGAGAGTGATTGGGTGAATGAGCTGATATGTAAAGCGCTTTGGGACTGTTTCAGTGGTGATAAAGCTCTATATAAAATCAAGTCCATTTACCATTTTATTTTATTTTTTTATTTTTTTATTCAGTTCATATCCGACATGGTTGCAATCACAGAAATTCACTTTGACATTCAGAGCAAAATCACATCATTGTTTTTTTTTTTTTTTGTCCTTTTTCATGCCGGAAAGGGCGACGGAAAAAAGCATTTTGCTTATCCAGATATGAACACAGATAATTTTACATCAAACCTCGTTTCTTCCCTAGTCAAACATTCTTATCTTCTTCATACCATAATTTCATCTTTTCATTAACGTCTCTTTTTTTTTTTATGTGATGTGTTCTCGTCTACAGTCATTGTTCCTGTTGTTACTCCTCCTCACTGTCCTTTTTCTTCGTATCTCCTCGGGCTTTCTTTTCCAGTCGTTGTTTACGTTCCTCCAACTCTCCAAACGAAAAGTTCTTCTTCTTTCGGAGAACCTTCATATCCTCTGAAAGTCGCCTCAGCATACGATGCATCAGAAAGGCACATGCACATACACATACCCCCATCATTAGCAGGCAGAGCATCTGGCTTCTCCCTCGTGCATCCATGACATATCCACTTGGGTATGTGTCCTTTGGGCACGCTGGTTCGTGCTGTAGTAATTGCCTCGTCGTGAAGATACATTACCGTTTTTAACCAATCAGGTGTGGTTTGTGTTCAACGTTTGAAGATGATTTCCTGTCTTCTCTGCAGCCGACTTCGGTTTCTGCGCTCAGATCACGCCTGAGCAGAACAAGCGCAGCACGATGGTAGGAACGCCCTATTGGATGGCTCCGGAGGTGGTGACACGGAAAGCTTACGGCCCCAAAGTGGACATCTGGTCCCTGGGAATCATGGCCATAGAGATGGTGGAGGGAGAGCCGCCTTATCTCAACGAGAACCCACTCAGGGTGAGAAAGAAAGACTTAGGAACAATACGCCCAAAAAACACATAATCACAGATAAATATACACAAATACCCCAAAAACATATGCAATGACCCAAAAAACACAGGATCACAAAGTAAATTAAAGAAAAAATACCCTTAATCATCCCAAAATATACACAATGACCCCAAAAACACACAGAATTACAAAATAAATGTAATAAAATAAATAAATAAAAAATACCCTTAATCACCCCAAAATATACACAATGACCCCAAAAACACACACAATTGCTGAGAAATACACATAGTTACACTAAAAACATACACAATCACAGGAAAATATACAAAATGACCCCCAAAATACACACAATCACAGATGAATAAAATCATTGACCCCAAAAACACAATCACAGAAAAGTGTGTGTGTGTGTGTGTGTGTGTGTGTGTCCTTCCAGGCTCTGTACCTGATAGCCACTAATGGAACTCCTGAGCTGCAGAACCCGGAGCGTCTCTCGTCCGTGTTCAGAGACTTCCTGAACCGCTGTTTGGAGATGGACGTGGACCGTAGAGGCTCCGCTAAGGAGCTGCTGCAGGTACTTATTATATCTATGATGATGATGATGATGATGCTTAGGTTATTTTTTCTCTCCATCTGCAGCATTCCTTCCTCAAACTGGCCAAGCCTCTCTCCAGCCTGACGCCTCTGATTGTAGCTGCCAAGGAAGCCATAAAGAACAGCAGTCGTTAGGGCGCGGCTCGCCGTCCGCCTGAGGCCCGCGGACCCCGCCTGCGACCCCTGAGCGCTCGTGGCTAGCAGGGCAGGGCAGGGCGTGGCTGGATGGACAGCACAAAGGAGCCACGCTGCTGACCACTCCTGATCTCCTCGTTTACTTTTCCAGCACTCTGTGTGTGTAGAGCAGTCCATCACAAGTGTGTGTGTGTTTGTGTGTGTGTGTGTGTGTGCACAAAGTGTGCACAACTATTTTGTATCAAATATGGAATCTTCAAGAAGATCCTGCGTGAATGAAGAGGACAAAAACCACGTGACGTCGCTGCTTCTTCTGGTTCTTCTTTGATAGTCGCACAGCACGACACGGCGTAACAAGGCATGACATGGCGTAACATGGCGCAACTTGCCGTCACACAGCACGACACGGCGCTCCATGGCGTAACATGGCTTGAGATAGCGTAACGGCGCGACATGGCGTGACACGGCGTAATATGGTGCGACATGGCGTCACACGGCCTAGCACGGCGCTCCATGGCACGACATGGTGTGACATGTCGTAACATGGCGTGACAAGGTGCGACATAGTGTGACATGGCACGACATGTCGTGACATGTGCGACATGTTGTAACATGGGCGACATGTAACATGGCGTAACATGGGCAACATGGCGTAATATGGTAACATAGCGTGACATGTTGTGACATGGGCGGCATGTTGTAAAATGGTGTGACACGGTGTAATATGGCGTAACATAGGCGACATGTTGTAACATGGTGCGACATGGGGTAATATGATGCAACATGGCGCGACAAGGTGCGACATGGTGTGACATGTTGAAACATGGCGTAACATGGGCGACATGTTATAAAATGGCGTGACATTGCATGACATGGCATGACACGCAGCTTTTTCCTGCCCGTTCACGGCTCTACGCTGAAACGCAGCATCTGTCCCAATCCGAATGGTCGCAGCCACAGTTTCTCAGCTTTAAACCTCCCGCTACGTCACTGTACATTGATCACATCCCACCTGAAGGCAGCCATCATTGATCCCGAACATCACACACACACATGTCAGACAATATTCAGACACTAGTGTGAATGAGTGTCATGTAATAATAAAATGAAGAACAGTAAGAACATATGAAGGTTTAGCCTTACAGCCAGGAGCTCATGGGTTCACGATGCTGCTCTCGTCTTTATTTCAAATGTTTGCCAAAAGTGTGTGAGAGGTTTACTGTGGGAACACTGGTTTGTTCCCACAGTCCCAGTAATTATGGTTTTTCCTTTTTCCAGCTGCTTGGACACAGTTTAGAGATCTACAGTGATCCATAGGGATCTACAGTGATCCATAGTGATCTGCAGTGATCCATAGTGATCTACAGTGATCATAGGGATCTACAGTGATCTACAGTGATCCATAGGGATCTGCAGTGATCTACAGTGATCTACAGTGATCCATAGTGATCTATATGGATCTACAGTGATCTATAGTGATCTGTTGGGATCTATCGTGATCCATAGTGATCTATAGGGCTCTACATTGATCCACAGTGATCTACAGTGATCCATAGTGATCTACATTGATCTACAGTGATCCATAGTGATCTACATTGATCTGTTGTGATCTACAGTGATCCATAGTGATCCATATAAACTCATCTCAAACTGCCGCTGAGGCCCAGGCAGATCTGGAATGCTTGATTTGTGCTAATGCTAATGCTAATGCTAACAAAGCTCTGAAAAAAGACAGCGGACGTCCACTGATGCTCTGACCACTAACTGTACTCCTCACTCTCTTCTTCTTCTTCTTCTGAACTCAGTTTTCTTCCTCCTTCTTAGCTGCTGCTCATTCTTTAGCATCTTTGCCTTTAGCGTCGGCGTGGCTGATTAATTAATGGTAAACCTTTGCTCACGTGGGTGTGTTAGCGTTAGCTGCTGTTAGCTAACCGAGGAGGTGATGATTGTACGTTGACGCTGCAGAAGAGGTTCGTGTTATTCCATACAATTCCTCCTGTTCGGCCTTTTTTTCCCACCACGAGTGTGACTGACTGTGTTTTCGGGGCTACCTCAGTCTGAACTCAGTCCTGCTGCTTTGTCATTGTGTAGCTCTGTGTGTACTTTGTACAGCAGGAGGACAACGCAACGCAACACAAACCGTGCATGTGAACAAACTATACACTGTATCTCCTCTTCAAATATAGGTTTAAGATTGTTAGGAAACGTATGTATGTATGTAAATATGGGACTCAAAAATGACCGCATTCAGGTTGTTGGACGTATGTATCACATGTTTTGCACCCTGGAAACGGTAACGGAGATACTACACAACCACGCACACACACACAGTGTGTGTGTGTGTGCACGCCGCACTCCTGGATCTGCAGTTCGTTGGCCTTTCCTTGGACTCTCGTGCGGCCGACGTTGGTCGTCAGCCACCATGTACAGGCGTGAACTATGAGCACAAAGGTGACTTTAGGCCACGCCCCCTTCTCCGTGGTTACTCCTGTACATTCCTCTCTACTGAATGTGTAAACCTGTACACGTGGTGTGAAAATTCCTCTATTAATGTGTATCAAGAGAATGGAACAAAGACAAAAAATGTTACTTTTTAAATTATTATCTTTATTATTATTACTCTTATTATCGTCTAGCTTTGTAAAACTGCTGAGTCGTGCTGAGCTCAGCAGATTCTCCCTGTCGTGGGAAAAAGGATCATCCAGCGATGGGGGAGAAAACCAAGGTTTTGGATAAACAAATGAATTTTTAATTGTGGTTGAAGCAATAGACTTTTTGAACTTTGAATCGTGCATGGCTGTGTCTTGAGTGTAAAAAAAAAAGAAGAAAAAAAAAAGCAACAAACCCTGCAGTTTGGAAACTGGACTGAAATAAAAGTGAAAGAAAACCAGAATTGGAATTATTTATTGCATTTATGTCAACAATGTAACACTCCTAATACATGACTGTAAAATACTGCTGTAATAATCACAGGTTAGATGTGCAGAGATTGGCAACTTATAGCATTTTACTACATTTTAGTGTTTTTTATTGACACTTTGTATATTTTTGTTTTGTTTTTTGTGTATTTTTTTGTCAATTTGTGTGTGTTTGGAGTTATTTTGTATATTTTTTCAACTATCTTGTGTATATTTATATTTTGTTTTTGTAATTTTGTGGTCGTTATGTGTATATATCTCCCATATTATGTGTTTTATTGATTGTGTGCTTTTGGAGTTATTTGTGTGCACATGTCATTGTTGTCCTTTTGTGTATTTTTCTGTCCTTTTGGGTATTTTTGTTGTACTTTTTACATTATCCTTTCATTTTGCATGTTGGGAGTCATTTTGTGTTCTTTTGCTTGGCTGTTTTGTGTATTTTTCTGCCATTTTCTATGTCTTTTGAGTTATTTTGTGTATTTTTGTTTGTTGTTTTGTGTGTTTTTCAGTAATTTTGGAGTCATGTGATTTATCTCCCATTTTATGTGTTTTATTGTGCTTTTGGTGTTATATATATCAGTGTGTATGTTTTTGCACTTTTTTCTATAATTGTGTGTGTTTTTCTGTCATTTTTGGGGTAATTATGTGCATTTATCTCATTGTTTTACTGTTATTTAACACTTCTTTTGAGTCATTTGGTCTTTTTTTGTCATTTGTGTGGTTTTTAAGTTATTTCTGTCCACATTTGAAGTCATTATGTGTATTTTTCTGTCATTCTGTGTGTTTACTTTGAGGGCCACATGTGTCTGTTGTGGTGGAACTGTAGTGTTTTTTTACAAAAAAAAACATCTGCATTAAAATGTTTTAAATTACAACAAAACGAGATTAAAAAAAAAACAAACAATTTGGGTAAAAAGTTCTCATTCAAAACAAACATTCATAGTGTCAAACAAAATGATCTCAAAATCATTCAGAGGGGGACAGTCGCCCCAGTGGTATCTGTCATTGTGTCCTTGGGCAAGGCACTTTACCCACGTTGCCATAGCACTAGTATGAATGTAGTGTGTGAGTGAGTGATGGTGGTGGTGGGAGGGGCCAATGGCTCACTATGGCAGCCTCGCTTCCATCAGTCTGCCCCAGGGCAGCTGTGGCTACAGTAGTAGCTTACCACCACTAAGCGTGGAGTGAAAAAATAATGCCTTGAGTGTCTATGATAAAGGGTTAATAAAATCCAATACATTATTATTATTATTCACGTAAACATCAGCAGCTGTAAACAATAGTTTGTTTTTGAACCATGGTGATGATGATGATGATGCTAATGATTATGCTAATGCTGATGATGCGGCAGTGTGTGTAGGTGCTCAGATGGCTGTGAGCTGTGTTGAAGTGAAGATTCTAACTCCGATGGTTCCAGGCATCTCGTCGGCCATCTGTCGCCCACGTTTCCTCAGCTGTAACATCTGTGGAGCATCTGGGTCGTTGACCGAGCCCGACAGAACCACCTGACCCATGAACTCATCTTTCACTGCGTTGCTGTTCCACACCTGAGAGAAATACAAAATAAATGTTGGAAATATAAATGCCACGTCAGGGATTCACACCAGCAGTCACTGAGCAACTTTAATCACAGTGGGATTGTTTGATCTGAGGGTCACATGATCAACATTAATGTCAGCATTTAGAATAATGACGAATCAGAGCATTAACACAGGAAACAACAAAGCATTTTGGCTGTTGTTTTATTACCATTTTACTGTTCATTATTAGTATTTTTCTGTGTTTTTTAAGTCATTTTGTCAAATGTTCTGTTGTAATTTTTATACACATTTTATGTTATTTGAATATTTGTTTGTCTTTGTGTATTTTGTAAATCAATTTTTTTTGTTATTTTTGTGTATTTTTCATAGTCTTGTGTGTTTTGGGGCTTAATTTTGTGTATTTGTGTTGTGGTTTTATACACTGCAGTTAATTTTGAAGATGTGTGTTTTTGAGTGTTTTTTTTTGTAATTTTGTAAAAGTTTTGGGTATTTTTGGTATATTTTGATTTGTCTTGCACAATTATTTTTGTTAGTTCCTTGTATTTCTGTTGTAACTATATATTTTCCTCTTATTTTCTGTATTTTTTGGTCATTTTGTATTTTTCTGAGTTGTTTTAAGTATTTTTGTTGTCATTTTTTAATTCTTGTGTATTTTCAGTTGTCTTGTGTGTATTTGGTTAATGTTGTGTAATTCTGTAATATATTGTTTGTATTATTATTTTGTGCATTAACTTTTTCTAATGTTTACATTGATATTATATGGTTTTATTATTTCTACAGACCTTCAGCAGAGCCGTACCTGCACTGTGATGTGTTTTCGGGGTTTTTTCCTGTAGAAAACTCCACTGATGGCGAACTCTGGCTGTAAAGTGTCCTTCTTGATGCTGGATTTCACCGACTTCCCCTCACAGGATATGATGACGTAGGGGTCAGCGCCTTGGTCAGAGGCAGAAAGGAGAGCGTTAACCAACCGTGATGGAGAAGTGAAGCTGAGGCCTGGACGGAGGTCTGACCTCCTGAGCTGTCCTGGTTCTGTAGACCCTCGGCCGCGTGCACGTACACGTGGGACACAACCTGTGGGTACCCCAGGAAGGACGTCCAGCATCTGATCCTGGGTTTGTCCTCCACTAGCTCCCTGTGAGCCCACGATAGAGAGAAGTTATCATTCTGTGACATCTGTGAGCAGCCGTCACAGCAAACACACACAATGACCACAAAAACACACAATCACAGAAAAAAACATACACAATGACCTTATAAACACACAAAATCTGAAAAAAATGTACAGAAAATTATCCTAAAAACACACGGAATTACAGAAAGATACACAAAAAGACCCCAAAACACACATAGTCATGGAAGAAAAGTCACAATGGCCCCAGAAACATTCACAATCACAGACAAAAACACACACAATTACAGAAAAATACAGACAATGACCCCATAAACACACACACTCAGAGAAAAACACACAATGTCCCCAGAAACACACACAATCACAGAATAATACACACTATCACCCCAAAAACACACAATCACAGAAAAACACACACAATCAGAGAAAAATACACACAATGACCCCAGAAACACACACAATCACAGAAAAATACACACAATGACCCCAGAAACACACACAATCACAGAAAAATACACACAATGACCCCAGAAACACACACAATCACAGAAAAATACACACAATGACCCCAGAAACACACAAAATCAGAAAAATACACACAATCACAGAAAAATACACACAATGACCCCAGAAACACACACAATCAGAGAAAAACACACAATGTCCACAGAAACACACA
Source organism: Gouania willdenowi (assembly GCF_900634775.1). Taxonomy (NCBI): domain Eukaryota; kingdom Metazoa; phylum Chordata; class Actinopteri; order Blenniiformes; family Gobiesocidae; genus Gouania; species Gouania willdenowi. The sequence goes on along the minus strand of NC_041057.1, from coordinate 3,186,253 downwards.
CAATCAGAGAATAATACACACTATCACCCCATAAACACACAATCACAGAAAAACACACACAATCAGAGAAAAATACACACAATGACCCCAGAAACACACACAATCAGAGAAAAACACACAATGTCCCCAGAAACACACACAATCACAGAATAATACACACTATCACCCCAAAAACACACAATCACAGAAAAACACACACAATCAGAGAAAAATACACACAATGACCCCAGAAACACACACAATCAGAAAAATACACACAATCACAGAAAAATACACACAATGACCCCAGAAACACACAATCAGAAAAAAATACACACAATGACCCCAAAAACACACACAATTACCCAAAAATCACAGAAAAATACACAAAATGACACCAAATACACACAACATTGTGTGTGTTTCGTGCCTCATAAATAATCAGAAAAGGATCGTTAATAAAAACAAAGTTTAAAGATGTGTGTGTGTGTGTGTGTGTGTGTGTGACCTGCAGCCTGAGTCCACATCAGTGAACACTCTGATCATGTAATCTCCCAGCGTGTACGGCTCAAAGGTGGTGGGGATGACCACGTATCGGCCCTGAGGCAACGTTGACCTCAGAAACACGGTGCGAGCGTTGATGTACGTGGACGTCTCTACACACTTCTGGGTCAGGATGTCATGGAGGCGGTACTTCCTGTTCTGTTCCACCTGGAAAACACAAAACATCATCCCAGCAAATGGTAAGTTCAACAATTACTCACAAAACACAAATAGAAATAGAAATACACAAAATGACAACCAAAATACAAAAAAAACAACTTGAAAAACTTGTAAAATTACATAAAACTACACAAATGAGAGGAAAAGTATCAGAAAAAACTTACAAAATGACAACAATAAAGAAAATTACTTAAAAAACAACAACAAAATGACAGAAAAACCGATAAAAAGGACAACAAAAATACACGACTACAAAAAATATCAGAAAAATATGCAAGATGACAACAAAAATACAAAATAACTGGAAAAAAATACAAAATATCTCCAAAGAAATCCAAGTTTGCAAAAAACATACAAAAGGACAACAAAAATACACAAAATGATTCCAAAAACCCACCAAAATAACTCATGAAAAATACAAAATGACAGAAAAGCACACAAAACAGAAATGCACAAGACTACAAAATATCAGAAAATAATGCAAAACGACAACAAAACTCCAAAATAACTCATAAGAAATACAAAATGACAGAAAAACACACAAAAGGACAACAAAAATGCACTAAACGGCAACTAAAATAAACAAAAACAACAGAAAAATATACAAAACCACAACAAAAACACATTCAATGAGAGAAAAATACACAAAATATTTCTAAAACCAATTACAAAATCACACTAAATTTAAAAAATAAACATAATGATTACAAAAATATGCAAGAATGTTCTAAACGTTGTTTTGCTTCTCATTAGAGTGAGTAATTCTATCTACTTTGAATCCATTAAAGTTTGAAAAGGAAATACATTTTTTCCACTAGTGCTGATGCTTTAATTCATCATAGAGATAAAGATTAGCTTTAAATCTTCCTGGTCTAGATCAAGCTGAAAGCTCCCTTGGATGGATCCAAGGGACCCGATGGAGATAAGGTGACTTTAGACACAGAGATAATAAGCTAAGAGGATAATCTGCACAAAGACACACAACTGTTCACTGTTTGGTCATTTAACAAGAAAGATAGATATTAATAAAGACAGTGAATGAGAGGATTCGTCCATACAGCAGACGTAGACAACAGTCTAATTATGTATACACACAAAAATGAGTCATAAACACACAATATGGCAGAAGAAAACACAAAACAACAGCAAAAATACACAAAATGACAACAAAATACATACAATTACTGCACAAACACAAAAAACAACAACAGAAACACACTAAATGAGAGAAAAATGTACAAAACAACAATATAAATATACAAAATTACTCCAAACACAGACATTATGGTAACAAAAAAGACTCCAAAAACACAACATGACAACAGAAATACACAAATGACTCACCAAACACACAAGACGACTAAAAAATACACAAAATTACAGAAAAATATACAATAAAATAAAAAATACACAAATTTACTCCAAAACACACAAAACAACAATAAACTATAAATATTTTCTTTTTCTTTAAACAAACAAACAAACAAACAAACAAACAGATTCCCAATAAAACACAAAAGGAAAAATATAGAAACAACAAGAAATTAGCAAAATCACGGCAAAAAAAAAAAAAGAACACAAAATGAAAGAAAAATCTACAAAATGACAAAAATACTTTTAAAAACTTACTCCAAAAAACACAAAACAACAACAAACAAACACTAAATGAAAGAATAATACACAAAATTACTCCAAGACACACAAAACAATGACAAAAACACTCTAATAGACATTTACACACATGCAATACAACAATAAAAACAAACTACACAATAGAAAAAAAGAAATATACAAACACAATCAACAGGAAATTTGCAAAATCACACAAAAACATACAAAACAACAACAAAAACACACAAATGGAGCAGAAAAAAAATCTACAAAATTATGATTAAAAGGGTAAAAAATGAGTCGAAAAACACACAGAAACCCTTTGTTCTTTCCTGTGTTAATGCTCGTTATTCTAATGCTGACATGAATGTTGATCACGTGACCCTCAGATCAAAGGAAATCACCTGAAAGACGCTGAAACCCATGGATAGATTTTCTCCTTGTCCAAACTTCCTGTGGATCTTCATGTCTTTTTGTTGTAATGAAATCAGCACTTCATCCACGTCCTTGGTCACATCAAACAGGTACTACACACACACACACACACAGTGTCAGTGTGTGTGTGTGTGTGTGTGTGTGTGTGTGTGTGTGTGTGTAGCAGTAGAACCTGTGGGTTCTGCAGGAAGGTTCTCCTGTGGTTAGAACATCCTCCACAGCGGTTCAGCAGAGGTTCTGAGTTCTTGGTCCAGCTTCCAAAGAGCGTGACCTCGTGCCACGTCTTATGGACGCTGACGGCCGACGTGTTGATGATCCGACAAACATCTGCGTCCGTGAAGAACCTGCACCAGTCTGAGAACGACATCCTGTGGAAGCGGATCAAGGTTATTGATGATTGATTATTGATTATTGTCTAAAACAGGAGATAATGACCAGAATTCTCCATCGTCCTCCACCGTGATGCCCAGAGATCCTCTCTCCATGTCGCCCACCTTGGACCACTCCTCAGAACTGATGGAGAACAATAGCTGCTTTAGTCACAAACACACACACAATCAAAGTAAAATCACCCCAAAAACACACACAGTAACAGTAAAATACACAAATTCACCCCAAAAATACACACAATCACTGAAAAATACACAATTACACCCAAAACACTCAAAATCACCCCGAAAAACACACACAATAACAGAAAAATACACACTTTCACCCCCAGAACACACACAATCACATATCACTGAAAAATACACACAATCACCTTAAAACATTCACAATAATCCCGAAAACACACAATCAACAAAAAATACACACATTCAAAGAAAAATACACACATTCACCCCCAAAACACACACTGTAACACAAAAATACACACATTCACCCCAATGTGTCTGTGTGTGTGTGTGTGTGTGTGTGTGTGTGTGTGTGTGTGTGTGTGTGTGTGTGTTATTTTTATTCCAGAGGATTTACAAACAGGAAACACAGTAAAGCCTGTTTTTATGAACAGAAGGATTTGATTCACTATTATAGACACTCAAAGGAAACCTTCTTTATTTTACTGTCATTGTGTGTATTTTTGTTATATTGTTGTGTATTTTACTCTCATTTATGGTTTTTTTGTGTGTTTCTACAGCGATTTTGTTAATTTTTGTTGTTGTTTCGTTTGTTTTTTTAGGACATTTTAAATGTTAGTTATAGTTTGGTTTATTTCTATTGTTGTTTTGTGTTGCTTGCTGTCATTTTCTTTAGTTTACTCTCATTTAATGTGTTTTTGGCGTTGTTTTGTTTGTTTTTAAAATGATTTTGTTCATTTTGGTTGTCATTTTGTGTATTCTAAATATCACTGTGTATTTCTGTTGTTGTTTGGTGTGTTTTAAGAGTCATTTTGTGCATTTTTGTTGTTGTTTTGTGTATATTAAGGGGTAATTTTGTGTGTTTTAATCTCATATAATGTGTTTTTGTTGTTGTTTTGTGTTTTTTTTAAACTCATCTTCTTTATTTTTGTTGTCATTTTGTGAATTATTGTTATATTTTTGTGTATTTTTCTATAATTTGGGGTGTTTTTAAGGTCATTTTGAGTATTTTACTCTCATTTTGTGTTTGTTATAGTTTTGTGTCTTGTTTTGTTTACTTTTCTTGTCATTTTGTGTATTATTGTTTCTTTTTTTAGTGTTGTGTGTTATTAGTGTAATTTTTTGCTTTTACTGGACACAGAGCAAAGCTGCAGATTACCCATCATCCTCCTCACCTGTCGCTCCAAGCTCCTTTCCACTCGATCTTTCCCCACGGGTTCCTCATGCGGATCAAAGGAATGGTTTCATTTTTGAAGTACGCAATCAGGCCGTGACCCACACGTACTTTCTTCACCGCGGTCACTGAGTAGGCGTGGCCTTTCACCAGGCCATTGGCCATTCTGTTCTCAATCTCATGAGGCAGAGCCTGCAGGGTACGGAGAGATTCATCTCAAATATATTCACAAATAGATCTACAATTTTCACATGTGGTTATCGGTTTTTCACTTTTTTTTCTTAGATTTTCACTTGTGTTTGTTTTTTTTCCGTGTGTTTTTTAGATTTTCCACGTGTTTTTTAAGTTTCTACATGTGTTTTAAAAATTTTCCAATTTTTTTTTCGCTTGTTTTTTTGATTTAGATTTTTTTTTTTTTCACGTTTTTTTTAGATTTTCACAGTTTTTTTTTTTTCATTTCCATGTGTTTTTTTTTAGTTTTTTACGTGTTTTTTTGGATTTTTACGTTTTGTGTTTTTTTTTTTTTTTTTTACTTGTTTTGGATTTCCACATTTTTTAGAATTTCACATTTTTTCGATTTTCACTTGTTTTTTTCGATTTTCACTTTCTTTTTTAGATTTTCAGGTGTTTTTTTTTTAGATTTTTACTAGGTTTTTTTGGATTTTTCCCATTTTCTTTAGATTTTTACGTATTTATTTTAGATTTTTACGTGTTTTTTTGTTTTTCATGTGTTTGTTAGATTTTTACTTGTTGTTTTAGATTCCAACATTTTTTTTTAGATTTTTAAGTGTTTTTTTTAGTTTTTTCACGTGTTTTTTTGATTTTCACGTGTTTTTTAGATTTTTCGATGTATCTTTCATTTTTTCACTTGTGTTTTTGTAGATTTTCACATGTTTTTCATTAACGTCATCGACACACAAATCTGAAAAATACCTGTGAAAATTGTGAATATACTTGAGACAAATCTCTTACTCCACAGCAGAGAAGGTGAAATCATTCAGTTACTACCGCAGACATGAGCAGAGGAAGACAGAGAACTGACCCTGATGGAGCAGCTGATGATTCCACCTCGATCATGAACCTTCAGCAGGTTTTCAAACAGAAGCTCCTGTTTGGCCTCGTCTTTATAATAAGCTTCTTCTTCCAGTTTCAGAGCTTCAGCCACTGCACCGCTGAAATCCACCACAGCGTCGCCCGTATTTCCTCCTTCCAATGATTCATAACAGCCAGAGAGCCTGGAAACAAAGATATTATATTATTCATATTCATGTGTAGATTAATGACTAATCTGAGCATTAGAACAGGGAAAGAACAAAGGCCTAGTGTGTATTTCTGTTGTTTTTCTTCATAATTTTTCTATGTTTTTGTGTGATTTTCTAGTTGTTTTTGTGTTCTTTGGTATGATTTAGTATAGTTTTCTCTCATTTTGTGTGTTTTTGTTGTCATTAGGTATATTTTTCAGTTCATTTTGTTTTATTTTGGTAGTCATTTTGTGTATTTCTGTCATCTTTTTGTGTGTTTTTCTGTTATTGTTTTTCCAATATTTGTTGTTTTGTCTATTTTCTTCTTTTTTTTTTTGTTCCTTCTGGGTTTTTTTTATGGTTTTGTGTTTTTTTTTAAAGTCATTAAGATCATTTTTTGTCATGTTGTGTAATTTCATTGTCGTTCTGTGTGTGTTTTGAGTCATTTTGTGCATTTTACTGTCATTTTGTGTGCTTTTGTTATTCATTCATGTGTTTATTTTTGTTGTTTTGTATATTTTTTTCTGTTATTTTTGTGCATATTTGTCATCTTGTGTGTTTTTAGAGTCATTTTGTGTATTTTTGTTGTCTTTTTATGTATTTTTCTGTAATTCATTTACTATTGTGGCCTCATGCATCTTAGCGGTAAATTAATTCTAAAGAAAATCCTTTTCACTCTCAGATGCTAAAAATAAATGAATGAACAAAAGTTTACATTTACTAAAACTAGAAGATATATAAATAAAATTAAAGAGAAATAAATAGATACATAAATACAAAATGAAGAAGGACAAAAATAGATTATATTAAAAATAATAATAATAATAATAATTAATGAATTAAATATGTAATTAAATAAATAGAAAGATAAATAAATATAAAATTAAGATGACAAAAAGATAAAATAAAATAAAAGATTTATCTCAAATGTATTCACATTATTTCCACTATTATGTGTTTTTATTTTTCACGGGATTTTCATGTTTTTTATTTTTATTTTCATGTGTTTTTTCAGTTTTTGCATGTTTTTTATATTTTTTTAAATTTTTACTTTTTTTTTATTTTCATGTGTTTTTTTTATTTTCACTTTTTTATTTTTATGTTTTTTTTATTTTCACATGTGTTTTTTAAGATTTTCGTGTGTTTTTTAGATTTTTACATTTTTTTTTTTATTTTCACGTGTTTTTTAAAGATTTTTACATGTGTTTTTTTGAACAATATGTCAATAAATGAGTGTGACTGACTTGGCGTAGGCCTTTTCCAACAGGGCACTCCAGAACTCGTCTTTCGTCTTGGAGTGACAGTAGATGAGTTCTCCGTTGATGGTCGGCAGACGGTCGTCCACCACCACGTCCACCCACTGCCCAAAGATCCAGAACTGGAAGTGGAAGATCCCAGCGTACTTCTCTGGGTGTGTGTGATCCCATTCCTGATCCTTCCAGTCAGGAATGACCTACGGACACACAACAGGAAGACAAAGTGACATTTCTATGGCGGGTAGTTTAGTTTGTGATGGAATGTGAGCCAGAGAAATGAGCTTTTCTTCTGTTCCTTTGTGTAACGCTCTTATCAGAGAAATCAAATATGCAACAACTAAACATTAACTTTAAAAGCAGCTCAGTGTGAGAGAAGAATTCTGTTTTAGTTGTTCATTAAAACACTAGCAAAACAAAATATTCTACGGATGTTTGTAGTCGTCTTCTCTGTTTTTACAATATTTTGTCTGTCTTTGCTGTTGTTTTGTGTGTGATGACTCCAAAAAGTCAAAAACACACAAAACGACTCCACAAACACACAAAACAACTCCATAAACACACTATGCCAACAAAAATACATGTAATTTGTCCAAAAACACACAAAATGACAACAAAAATTAACTCCAAAAACACACCAATTATACAAGACAACAACAAAAATACACAAAATGACAATAACACACTAAATGAGAGAAAATTACACAAACTAACACCAAAAACCTTTACAAAAATGACAGAAATAACACAAAAGGACAAATAAAATACACAAAATAACTTTAAATACACACTAAATGACATAAAGAGATAGAAAATGACAACTGAAATACACAAGATGTCTTCAAAACACACAAAATGATAGAAATATACACATTAAATGACTCCAAAAACACACTAAATCAAAGAAAAATATTCTTAATGACAACAGAAATAGACAAAATCACAGAAACATACACAAAAGGAAAGCAACAATACACAAAATGACTCCAAAACACACAACATGACAGAAAAATATTAAATATGACAACAGAAATACACAAAATGACTCCAAAAACACACTTAAAGCTGCAGTTTGTAAGTTTTTTTCTGGCCTCATTTGGTCAAAAATATTGTAATCCAAAGTGTTGAGTGGACAGTGAATCTCTTCTTCTGCTTCTGGCTGTAAATGAAGTTTAGAAATCCAGGTGCGTTACGCTGGTTGTCAGCCAATCAGAGATCTTTCTACAAACACGTGTGCTTCATGAGCTCTTTTGGGCGTTTCTATTGGCTGCTCGACTGAAGTCTAGCACGTTCACGTACGATCGGTAGTAAAAGTGCATTTGCGTTCCAGCAGCAGAAGTCTCCAGAACAGCGTTAGGAACAACAGTTACACGGCAAATCAAGCGGGAAAAGGCAGACCGAGGTTGAGAAGCAACAGAATAAAGTCGCAACCACTGAGGAGGAACTGATCGCTTTTGCTTTGCGTCCTCGCGAACCTCCGTGACTGCAGAGGGTCCGCCGCACACACTGGTGTCAGAGGGACAGTGAGAACAGACGGGATAAATCGTGTGTAAACTTAAGAGAAGCTTATTCAAGGTGAATTCATTTGACAGTCTGGATGCGGCTGACGCTCAGAGCGGCTGTTCGGGACAGTAACTACAGAGTAATATGTTTATTCATGTCAGAGTCTCTAAAACACCAGAAAATTTCTCCACTAACACAAGATACCGTCCCTACATTTGTCACAACGTCTCTATTGAGAAACAAGTCGCTAAAAGCATTCAGAAAATATACCGGTAAGGGAGGACTTCAAACCGGAGCGGAGAGAAGATTCTACATACTGCAGCTTTAATGAGAGAGAAAAACATGAGACATCAACATAAAAACCCCAAACGACAGAAATATACATGACAACAGAAATACAAAAAATTACTCTAAAACACACAAAATGACAAAAAGATGCATAAATACACAAAATGACTCCAAAAAAACACAAAAATGACAGAAACAACAAAAATAACAAATTGACAGGAAAAAAAACGCACTAAATCACTCTAAAAAAGACACAAAACAAGAGCAAAAATGGATATAAATGACAGTATTTAGGTAATAAACTGTGAATCAATGATGAATAAATGATCACAGATGAGTTGTATCTCACCCTTTTCCACAGGTTTGGTTTCAGGGCCAAACTTGAGCAGGCAGCCACGAACCAGCAGTTTCCTACCTCCCCCTGGTTCAGGTCGTGGGCACTGATGCCTTCCACAAACAGATGAGGTTCTTGGGTTATTTCCTACAAAACAGAGGTGATGATGAGAACCTGTGGTCTGCACATCTGTAGAGATGAACGTAATGTTACCCCTGGTCGTTTCCACTCCACTCGACCATACGGGGATCTCCTGAAGTACAGCGAGGAGTCGTTTGCAGGGAACTCTGCATCTTCAAACAGACTCTTACTGTTCACACAGTCCTTCCTGAGCTCAGAGTAGTGCTGGTTCCTGTACGGCACGGCTGAGGAGAACATGGTCCAAACGGAGAGAACCCTCACAGCTCCAGTCGTTCCAGATGCTTTTATTCGTCTGGGTTTTTATTTCCACTGTGGAAAAGTGAAGCAGCAGCGTAATAATAAACCTCGGCTTCATCATGGAAGGATGCAGCGTGAGCCAAACTCTGACTTACTAAACGTCCCCACAGAATACATGAGTTTTCATCATCATACTGTTTGTTTTAATCATATCTGGAACACATGGAGGCAACATTAATCACAGCAGAGACACAAAATGATGATTTCATCTCATGTTATCTAAGGGTCACATGATTAACATTCATGTCAGCATTAGAATAATGAGCATTAACACAGGAAACAACCAAAGCTTTGTGTGTTTTGGTTTCATTGTGTATATCTTTGTTGTTGGTTTGTGTAATTTACTCAAATTTTATGTATTTTTGTTGTGGGTTTATATATTTTTCTACTATTTTTGTGCATATTTGTCATCATCTTGTGTATTTTGGAGTACTTTTGTTAATTTTTGTTTTTGTTTTCTGTGTCTTTGTTGTGTATTTTTATTGTTGGTTTGTGTTTGAAGTCATTTTCTGTATTTTTATCATTGTTTTCTGTATTTTATTCCCATTCTATATGTTTTTGTTGTGGTTTTATATATTTTTCTGGTATTTTTGTGCATATTTGTCATCCTCTTGTATATTTTGGAGTATTTTTGTTGTCTTTTTGTGTATTTTTGTTTATGCTTTCTGTATTTTTTTTTTTTTTTTGTCGTTTTGAGTAATTTTTTGTTTTGTGTATTTTTGGGGTCATTTTGTAAATTTTTGTTGTCGTTTATGTGTTTTTGTTGTGTATTTTTATTGTCGGTTTGTGTATTTTACTCTTATTTTATGTGTTTTTGTTTTAAATATACAAATATACACACTTTTAGTGTTTGATGATGCTAATTGCTGGGGGGTGGCTAGTGGGTCTGTCCTGCTGTTTGTGGGCCGGTGGGTGGGTCCAGGGCACCCTTGGCTGGGGGCTGCTGTGCCGCACCTGATGTGTGCCATTGGTGTGCCTACTTCCCGCGGTGTCAGCCGTCGGTCGCCTGTGTGCCGGTGGGGGGCGTTGCCCCGTGACTTGCATTGTCCGGTGGGCGGCGGGGCCTGGGCCGCTGTCCTTGCGCAGTCTGGGGCTGTGCGGTCCTGCTGGACTGTGTCCAGTTTGTGGGGGGTTCCCTGTGCCGGGGGGATGTTCTTGGGGTTGGTAGGCTTGGCCTGCTGGGCCAGCCCTGGCGGTGGTCCTCCAGGGCGGGCGGCACGGGCCACGCCCTTGCGTGCCTGCGGGTGCAGCGCGGGGTGGCCCCTGCTTGGGGCGGTCCCCTGCGAGGCTAGGGTCTGTGACTCTGCCGTCTCGGGGCTGTGCTTGCCGCATGCCGGTGTGGTGGTCTTGCAGCGTCCCCTTGGTGCCCCAGGGTGCGCTGGGTCTTCAGCTCCTTGGGGCTTTCTCGGGTGTGTGTGGGGGGCGGTGACTGCCTCTTGGCTTGGGATCTTGGGGGCGTCTGGGGGGCTGCTTGAATGTGGGGGGGTGGCCTGGGGCTCCTTGGACCCCGCTCTTTCTGCTGGCCTGGCTGCACCTTAGGGTCCGGAGCGGTGCTTGGGTTTACAGAAGTGGTTCTTGCACATACACTGGTCTACGATGCACTGGCCTTGTTCTATGGGATAAAACTCATACTGGGCTTAACTTTAGACACGTTGATCCTAAATATCACTCCTTCCCTCTGTCCACAGCCACCACCATTATACCTAAGCACCACACTTATCACCAGACTGGTTCACACAACACAAAAAGCACAATATACACAACTATAACATCACATCTCACTCTCACTTTAAAATAATCAACTCTTCCTCGTCCTTTCCATTGTCCTACCCTAACTCCCTCTTCCCTGTTCCCTTCCCCCTCACCCAGGTGTAACACTGCCCTCTCTTTTTATATTCTCCCTATAATAAAGTGTTTCTTCCCCTTCCTTAGTGAGGGCAATAAAATAAATAAGGGAGGGAAATAAATAAATAAGACTACAGTCATGTGATAGAAAGAAATCTTTGCTTTGGCAAATATTGTAGATTTTAATTGAATGTGTGTAAGATTTATTTGGTAACTAACAAGATGTTTCTTTCTATTGTTTTTCATTTCTAAAGCGAGCCGGATTTGATGCTCTAAAGGGCCAGATTTGGCCCCCGGGCCCTTGAGTTTGACACATGTGTTCTATACACTCTCTCCTTCCTGCAATCAGGACGTCTCCGGTCACATGACTTCCTCTCTCTCTCTCTCACCTGGTTTCGTCATCACAGGCATGTTCACTGTTGACAGCCACGCCCTGACTTTAGCATGTTATTTATTAGCTCACTGGCTAACGACACTAGGCTACTACACCTTTACAACTGAGACTTCAGTGTGTGTGTGTGTGTGTGTGTGTGTGTGTGTTATCTTCCTGAGGAGTTCCTGGTTCATATGCTCCGACAGGTTATTTTTGGTTGGTTATTTCATTTAGTGAAGGTTACGACTGATTAAATCCAGGATATTTGACATTAAACAACATGAATAATGATCTTTAATGTGTTTAAAGGCGATAGTTGAGTTTAGTTTGATCCTATTTTTTATTATAAAGCAGTTTTAGATCCAGTGAAAGATTCCTCATTAATCATCAACCAAAATGAAAGTGATATGAAGAACTCACCTGTCCAGATGTTTACCTGCAGAGGTGAAACTAGTCCGTAAATGCAGGTGTTGGGCTTGTTTTCAGCTCAAAGATCCTTCATAGAAGCCACTTCTTTTATCTGGATCAGATCCTGTTTTGTACACATTGAGCTCCAGGTTGAAGCTGAAGCTGAAGCTGAGGCTGAGGTTGAAACTGGTCTGACCAGCAGCTCTGGAGCAGGAGGAGCAGGAGGAGGAGGAGGAGGAGGAGGAGGAGGAGGAGGATCCACAGGCTGAAAGGAGGAAACTCAACACCACACACACACACACACACACTCAAGGTGAGACAAGTGTCAACCTGCCTTCTTTATTCCACATTACAAACCCTGTCATACTCCTATGTCTGCACAACACTGAATACATGAATGAATGAATGAATGAAGCTGTAACTGAGCCAGAACAGCTGTAAACACAGGAAGAGATTGAAATCCTCTAGAAAGATTAATTATAGCAGGGATGGGTCACGTGATCAACGATTCATGTCAGTGTTTAGAATATTAACCAAATTTGGTATATTTTACAGTTATTTTTGTAGTAGTTTTATGTATTTTTCTATAATTTCTTATTTTGTATGTTTTTTTAGATGCTTTTTCCCATTTTGTGTTTTTAGTGTAGTTTTGTGTATTTTTTTTAGTAATTTTTGTTTATTTTTGTAGTCATTTTATGTTTTGTTTTTTTTTTTTGCTTTCTGGAGTCACTTTGTGTAATTTAGTATTTCTGGAGTCATTTTTGTCATCATTTTGTGAATGAATGAATGAATGAATGAATGAATGAATGAATGAATGAATGAAGCTAACTGAGCCAGAACAGCTGTAAACACAGGAAGAGATTTGAATTCTCTAGGGAGAGCATGGAAAGATTATTTATAGCATGGACCATGTGATCAACATTCATGTCAGTATTTAGAATATTAAACAATCACAGCATTATGAACACAGAAAAAGAGATTCTGTGGTGTTCCGTTGTCATTTTGCATATTTTTCTGTTATTTTTGTAGTGGTTTTGTGTTTTCTCCCTCAATTTTGGATGTTTTTGGAGTTACTTTGTATATTTTCTTCTCTCAATTTGTGTTTTTGTCATTTTATGTATGTTTCTGTAATTTGTTTATGCTTCCTAGAGTTACTGTGTGCATTTTGTATGTTTTTGGAGTCCTTTTTCTTATAATATTTAATATTGTTATGTTATTTTGTGTGTGTGTGTATCTTTTTGGAATCATTTTGTATATTTTCTTCTCACATTTTGTTTTTGGATGAGCTTTGTGTGTTTTTCAGTAATTGTGTCTGCTTTTTGTTTTCACTGTATTTCTTTGTAATTTTGTTTTTTAGTGTTTTTGGAGTCGTTTTGTATATTTTCTAACTCATATTGTGTTTTTGTTGCTGTTATGGTATATTTTACAGTCGTTTTGTTTATTTTTCTGTAATTGTTTGCTTTATGAAGCCACTTTGTGTGATATTTGTATGTTTTTTAATTCATTTTGTATATTGCTCTTTTATTTTTTGTCGTTTTGTGCCTTTTTGAGTCGTTTTTTATATTTTTCCTTCCTCATTTTGTGTTTTGTTGTAGTTTTGTTTATTTTTCAGTTATTTTTGTAGTCATTTTATGTATTTTTCTATAATATTTTATACGTTCTTTAGTCATTTTGTGTAATTTGGTATTTTTTTTAGCCCTTTTTGTATATTTTCTTCTCTCATTTTGTGTTTTTGTTATAGTTTTGCATATATTTTTTTTCGTTTATCGTCATTTTGTGTATTTGTCTGTAATTATTCTACAATTCTACAATTTAATGTTGCAGAAACGTCTACTACCAATGTGACAACATAAGCTAGAATTTAGACGTATGCTTTATGGAGTCACTGTGTATTTCTTTGCAAATGTGTATGTTTTTGGAGTCATTTTTATTTTTTTATTTTATTTTTTTATCATTTTGTATATTGTGTGTCTTTTTGGAGTCGTTTTGTATGAGTTTTTCTCTCATTTTGTGATATTTTTCAGTTATTTTTGTTTATTTTTGTGGTTCTTTTGTGTGTTTTAGTTTCATTTTCTGTGTTTTTGTAATAATTTTGGTTGTTTTTGTTATTATATATATTGGTATTTTTGTGTTTTGTGTATTTTTTGATATCCTGTTGTATGTTTTTTTTAATAATTTGTGCATTCATGTAATTTTTTAAAATTATAATAATAATAATAATAATAATAATAATAATTATTATTATTATTATTATTATTATTATTATTATTATTATTATTATTATTATTATTATCATTGTGATGATTAATTTAATTTCTGATTTATTCCAAAGAGAATGCTATAGGAAATGGATACATTTTGTGTGGTACATGAATTAGTTTAGTTTTCTTTAGTTTAAATTTGGAAAATCAAATTGTAAATTAATGAATAGAAATACATTAATCACGTACAAAGCACATGTGGACTGAATAATTTAATATTAGCCTGTTTTATATTCCAAAATAAGTCAAATCAATCCTGAACCTTTTTTATAATTACTGTTTATTACTTAATTTAATTTAAAAATAAGTAAATATTCCTACAGTTTTTAAATGATCACTAATGGATTTTTTTTTAAATTTAAAGAAAATTGTTTGTTTGATTTGATGCATTTACTTTAATATTTGTTTTTTTGTTTTTTATTAAATGACTGATCATATATATGCTACTAAAGGTAAAATATTATATACAGTTAATTCACAGGTTCTAATAGTAATAGTTCCGGTACAATTTACCAAATAATTGTGTCATTATGTCTTTTCACCAGCAGAGGGAGCCACAGATACATAATGAATTTACTGCAACTTTTAAAAGTTCATTGTTTTGGAAAAACGTACATATGGAATTAACACTAGAGCTCTGAAAAAGGTTTATTTTGAAATTCGAAATCAGTAAGGTTTCTTTAATCAGATAAATATTGAACAGTTTGTTCAAATTTCACTGAAAAACTTAAAATAGATCAAAATCTATTAAAAAATGAAATTAAAAAATGAAATCAACAAATCTAGCTTGAGTATATGGTTTGAGTACATTATATTTACAGTATATATTTTATACACTTTAAGTGTAAGTTTTATTTATGGACCTTATTCCCCCACAAGTTTAATATTTCACGTTATTGTTATTATATTATTGTACAATCACCACTAAATTCTATGAGAAAAAATATAACTTATTTTTCATAATTTGACCATGACTTATTTATTTATTTATTATATATTCAAAAATCCTTCTTTCAAAATTGTAGTAGTTCAAATAATTTTTTTTGGCTATCCAGAATTTGTTGAATCAGTAACTCTTCTTGTTTCCATGACAACAGTGGAGAGAAGTGTTTATTGCTTTGAAATCATTAATGTATCCTTCAACAAAACTTTGTTATAAAAAACTAAAGGATCCAACACTGGAACAAAAAAAAACACACAAAGCTAATCCCTTAGAGCACAAGTGTCAAACTCATGGTCCGGGGGCCAAATCCGGCCCTTTGGAGCCTCTATTGCGGCCCATAGTAGAAAGTAAAAATTAGAGAGAAAACATGAATCATTATGTAAATAAAACGAAACACTCCTAGTGCATTTTTTATTGTTAAACAGTTGGAAAAAAACTCAAAATTCTTACGAAGTCCTTCAATTTTTCTTAAATTATGACACAATATTTCTCCTAATTAAAAAGGAATTAGTTAAAAAATCCTGTTGGGACTGATCTCTGTCACTTATTGCTTAGATATTGTCGGTTTCTTACATATTTTGTATTTCATGTATATGTTGAAGTGTAAACTATGGCACAATAATGTTTAAATTACTTGTTTTCCAGAATAAATTTCAGGCAATTTAAGCAGCGTTAATACATCTTTTTACGGTAAATGAAGGGTTCTGAATGTCCTGTGATTCTTTTCCTGTGTTTTTGAGGTTGTTTATCATATTTTATCTAATTTTTGTAAACATTTTATGCGTTTGTATTTCCTTTTGTGAGTTTTTCTGTCATTTAATTTGTCTTTTGCAGTCATTTTGTGTATCTCTGTCATCCTTTTGTGTATTTTTTGTTTTTGTTGCAGTATTGTGTGTCTTTGCTTGTTTTTACAGTCATTTTGTGTGTTTTTCTTTACTTCTGTGAGTTTTTCTGTCATCCTGTTTGTTTTTGAAGTCATTTTGTGCATTTTTGTAAATATTTAGTACATTTGATCTCATTTTGTGTATTTCAGTTCTCTTTTGTTGGTTTTTTCACTCATTTTGTGTATTTTCTCTTTTCCTTCGTGAGCTTTTCTGTCATTTTGTTTGTTTTATCTTGACGTGACGTTTTTATCCTTAAACTTAAACACAACTCGTCTGTGATAATGTGTTTGTTGTTTTATTATTGCATTGCACACATGACATCTACGATAGTAACAAAGTCGTGACTTGTTCATTAATAAGTGAGTATTTGTATTTCATGTATACATAGAAATGTAAACTATGGCACAATAATGTGTGAATCGGCCCCTGAACTAACATGAGTTTGTCGTCCCTGCCTTTGTGGTTTTTTCCTCTCCGTTCTATCACCAGATATTTGTTTGTGTCCTTCAGGTCATTTCCATCTCAGAGCAGCTGAGGTTGGAATGTTTTTATCAAGGTCACGTTGACAAGTGAGTGAGCGGAGGAGAGAGAGAGAGAGAGTCTCCTTCTATTCCTGAACTCATTTAGAAACAAACCTTTATGTGAAAACTGAGACTTTTTTGAACCAAAAACAGAGACAAAGTCAATCAATCCATAAACAGTCAGTGTGGTTATTTTGTTTTTCTGACTCTTTTATGAGTAGTTTTGTCTGTTTGTATTAATTAACAAACAAAATGTCATTTTCACAGACTGCTGTCATTAAAAGTACACTGCATTTATTTTTATATATATACTGTATATATACATACATAAAATGAATTTGGGAATAAACAAAAAGTGTAAATGCCTTTTTGTCCCACATCTTTTGATGAAATTATGTATTTGTGAAATCTATTTTTAATGTTATTCTTTCATCATCTAAAGTTTGCTCTACCGTTCTTTTGCGTACAGTATTTTTGATGTTGTTTTGTATATTTATCTGCTATTTGTGTGTATATTCCTAGTTGTATTGTGTGATTTTGGAGTTACTGTGTAATTTTGTTGTCCTTTTGTATATTTTTCCGTATATTCCTAGTCGCACTGTGGGTTTTTATTGTATTTTGTTGTCTTTTTGTCTATTATTCTGTAGTTGTAGGTGCTTTTAGAGTCATTTTGTGTATTTCAGTGCTCTTTTTGTCTATTCTTCTGTAATTTTCTGAATTTTAGGGTTTCATTTTGTGTATTATTGGTGTTGTTTTGTGCGTGTTTGGCGTCCTTTTTGTGTATTTTTGATGTCGTTTTGTATATTTTTGCTATTTTTGTGTATATTCCGAGTCATATTGTGTGTTTTTGGAGTAAAAGTGTATTTTTGGATGTTTGTTTTGTATATTTCTCTGTTATTTTCGTAGTCAGTCGTTTTTGGGGTCATTTTGTCATTTTCGTGTATTTTTGGAGTAATTTTTTTGTATTTTAGTGCTCCTTTTGTATAGTTCCCTGTATTTTTGTAAATTTTAAGGTTTGATTTTGTGTATTTCTATTGTTGTTTAATGTTTTTTGCATGTTTGGAATCCTTTTGTATATTTTTGTTGTCTTTTTGTGTATTTCTCTGCTATTTTTGTGTCGTATTGTGTGTTTTTGGATACATTTTGTGCATTTTTGATGTTGTTTTGTATATTTTTCTGTATATTCCTCGTCGTATTGTGGGTTTTTACAGTAATTTTGTTGTCTTTTCATATGTTTCTGTGTTTGGAGTCATTGTGTTGGTCTACTTTAGCCTGAGGGCCACATGTTTGTCCATTAATGATCCATTGTTCCTCTCTCTGCAGTGGATCCCCTCATGTCCACCTGTTTCTCTCTGTGGTCGACCACTGAGGACATCTGTTTACTTCCTCCTCCTTTGGTCTCCATGGCTGCGATGCCCCCCAAACCATCACCCCCACCCCCCCATGCAGACACCAGCTGTGAGACACTTATGCTCATCCTGTCATTCAGCCATGACACCACGACAACTAGTCAGCCTCCACTTTAACATTCAGAAATACACAAGAAAAAAAAAAGCAATAACACACAAAATTACACAAAAACACACATTAGGAAAACAGAAATACACTAAAACCACAATATGACAACAAAAATGCCTAAAATGACTTGCAAAACACACAAGACGATGACAAAAATGGCAAAAATGACCTTGAAAACACACAAAACAACAACTATTCTGTTATTATTTTGTGTATTTGGCATTGTTTCATTTACTTTTTTGTAATTCTGTTGTCTTTTTTCTGTCAATTAGTGTGTTTTTGGAGTCATTTTGTGCATTTTTGTGAATATTTAGTAATTTTTATCTAATTTTGTGGTCGATTTGTTTTTTTTCAGTTGTCTTTTGTCTGTTTTTAAAGTCATTTTATGCATTTGTTTTTCCTTTTGTGAGTTTTTCTGTCATTTAATTTGTCTTTGAAGTCATGTTGTGTATCTTTGTTTTTTGTTAATCCTATTTGTTTTTTTGGAGGCATATTGTTTGTTTTTGTCTGTTGTTGAAGTCACAGTGTATTTTTCTTGAAGTCATTTTGTGCATTTTTGTGACTATTTAGTAAATTTTTATCCAATTTTGGAGTCGTTTTGAATTTTAAAAGAAAATTAAAAAAAAAAAAAAAAAAAAAATATGAAAAACACATGAAAATGTATATAACGTGAAAATCTAAAAAAAACACAAGAAAATTTAAAAATACAAAAATCTGAAAAACACATGAAACTAAAAAAACACAAGAAAATTTAAAAAACAAAAATCTGAAAAACACGTGAAAATTCTCAAAAAACACACATGAAAATCTAAAAAAAAAAACGTGTGAAAATATGAAAAACACACACGAAAATGTACAAAACATGAGAAAGTTTAAAAACACTTGAAAATCTGAAAAACACATGAAAATCTAAAAAAAACATGTGAAAATGTAAAAAAAAAAAACGTGAAAATCTGATAAAAACAGATACAAATCTGAAAAACGTGAAAATTCTCACATAAAAATCTTAAAAACACATGAAAGTTCTCAGAAAACACATGTGAAAATCTAAAAGAAAAACACAGAAACATTTGAAAAATGTGTGGAAAACTAAAAAACGTAAAAATATTTAAAACACGTGAAAATTATAGATATATTAGTGAATATTTTTTAGACAAATCTGTCCACATATGTCATATACACCCAGCTGAGACACAGAAAAACCAATGTGTTCCTGTCCCCATCTGCCTGCTAACCACTGTGGGGGGGGGGGGGGGATCACACTGAATTACAGTTACAGTATGTGTGACATGCAAAGGAAAGGAGAGGCTTCAGAATGTGGCAACAGCTGAGTTTTCAACATGAATCTTTAGTGCCTGAGGAGATGAAATGAGACGACCAAAGGAACAACAGAAAGAAAGAAAGAAAGAAAGAAAGAAAGAAAGAAAGAAAGAAAGAAAGAAAGAAAGAAAGAAAGGAGTGACTTTCCTTCTATTGTGGCTGCTTTCAAACCACACCTGTATTTATCAGCCTTTTCATTTTAAAGCAGTGCGACTGACCTAAAAAAGGCCAAACATGGATAATGTATAGATTTCACTGAAAACAGGAAGATGAAAAAGGAGGAAACTAAAGATATAAAGAAGGAAAAGTTTGGAGAATTTAGTTTTTCTGATGAGAACATAAAGAATGAACAAACATTTACACCTACATGACATCATCTGTTTGCTCTAAACTCAATAAAGGTTTAAGATACTTGATACCTCTGTACTGTGACCCAGAAGTTGTTTCTTATGGAGGTAGATTAGTGCTTTAATTATACAATATATAAATATATTTATATATATTTTTAATCAAAAAATTCACTTCAATTAAAAATATTTTCAATAAAAAATAAAACATGTATACTTTAAATTAAAAAAATCACTAAAATCAAGAAACTGTTTTCAATAAAATAATATTTAAAAATCACTCCAATCAAAAATATTTTCAATAAAAAATTACTTCAAATAAAAAATATTTTTTCAATAAAAAAATGCATGAATTTTCAGTAAAAGATCACTTAAATAAAAAAAAGAAATTCAATTTAAAAAAATGTACTTAAATCAAAAAAATCAGTTCAATTAGAAAAAAACAAGTTAAAAAAAATCACTTCAATCAAGAAACTGTGCTTTTTAATTTTTAATTAAAAATAAAATATGTTTATTTTAAGTCAAAAACTCACTTAAATCAAAATGTTTCAATAAAAACAAATATTTAAAAATCACTTCAAATAAAAAATGTTTCACATTTTACAAAAAATAATCATTTCAATCAAAAAAAAAAAAATCAATCAAAAAAACTTCAATAAAAAATATTTTCAATCAAAAAATCATTTCAATCAAATTTTAATAAAAGTAAATTCACCCCAATTAAAAACAATGACTAATAACAAACAAACAAAAAAAATCAATCAAAAAAATTTATTTTGGGGGGGGTTCAGTTCCTAAAGTATTTATTTTTGAAACTAAAGTCTGAATGAGATCAATAATCACTTTAACAGATCATTTTATTCCATCTTTTTTCCTTGAACTGATCAGATTCTTTTATCTTTTGAAAGATCTCGCTCTAGTTTCATAATCCCTCCCTATAATAAATAATAAAGTCATCATAAAGCAAATAATAGACGGTGGTCACCTTTGTGTTACGCTGTGGGAAACTTATTAGCAGTTTGTCTAACACATAAACACTAGATGATGATAATAACTGATGTTTGAACTTTCTCACTGACAATAAAGTGGTTTTTTTCAAAGAAACACAAAAGAAAAAGAAAAAACCACAGAAGCTCAAAGTGTGCAGGTCTCTGTGAACGGAAGACGACACACAATCATCTCTTTATGTGTTTGTTGCTTTGTGTGTTTCTGAGTTATTAGGTATTGTTTAAGTTTTGTCTGTTCATTCCTGAGTCATTTTAAGTAATTTTGTTGTCGTTTATCATATTTTTTTATGTACATTTGCAGTTTTGTACATTTTTGTTGTCGTTTTGTGTGTTTTTCAGCTTTTGGAGTCATTTTGTGTGTGTTTTTTCTGTCATTTTGTGCGTTTACTTTGGAGGTTTCAGCATTGTGTGTATGATTGGATTGTGTGTCGCTAGTTGCCCATGTCTCAGTTTCAGACATTTTTAAATTTTGGGGTCCAATAAATCTTTAAAATTTGAAAAAAAAAATGGCACAAGCCTCAAGAAGAGTGACATTTTATAAAATAACAAAAAAAACAAAAAAAACAGACTGATTGACTCCAAAAAATACCAAATGACAACAAACACACAAAAAATGAGAAGCAAAATGACAACAAAAATACAGATAATTATAAAATAAATATTATATATATACAAAATGAGAACAAAAACACATTAAAAGGGACTTAAAAAAAACCCACAATGGTGACAAAAATACACAAAATGACAGAAAAATATACTTAATGACAAGAAAAACACATAAAATAAATGTTGATCATGTGACCATCAAATCAGATTTGTGTCTTTATTATTCAGTATTTCAAATGTGATTATTTGGGTTTCTAATATTTTTTTGCATTTGAACACTTTTTTTCTTTAATTGAATAAAAAAAATTAGATATATATATTGCCATATACATATAAATATATATTTACAAGCGAGTGGAGGTAAACATGGTAACAGGTGGCCAAAAATGGTCCAAAAGTGGAAAAAACGTGGCAATAAAAAAATGAAAAATGATTAAAATGGGACAAAAGCCGTCAATAGTGGGCAAAAAATGGGCAAATGAAGAGGAACCAGGTGGTATGTGATGGAAAAGGGGAGCTTAAATGGGCTAAATGTGGCAAATTATTGTGAAAAAGGGCAAAACGTGGAACAAAAAGAGGCAAAATGTAGGGGAAAAGAAAACAAGTGATATTTATTGTTCAAAAGTGATCTTGTTTGGATGTAAAATGGCCAAAAAGTGTCAAAAAAAAACTTGCAAAAATGGACAAGAAATTGAAAAAAGGGATATTTATTGGCAAAAGGAAACTATTGTCTGAAAAAAAAGTGTCACAACTTTTTGAAAAGGGGCAAAAAAAAAAAAAAAAACTGAGACAAAGTAAAAAGTGGTTAAAAAGTTATCAATGGCATTAATAAGTAAAATGAAGACATAAAGAGCCACATGTTGAGAATCACTGACTTAATAACAGCTTCTACGTGGTGTCTCTGATTATGTAGTGGCACTCAGTGACGTCACACCCCAGTGCTCCCAGTTGCAGTGTGGGACTGTGGGCGTGGCGGTGCTCTCTAGGACCCTGCGGGCTGCGTGAGGCGGGCAGGCGGAGGCAGACAAAGGCAGAGCAGAGAATGCGCGCGCATCTTCTGCACCATCCACTGCTGCACGCGCACACACGCACGCACGCACACTCGCTCCACTGCTGCTGAAGCTGCTGCTGCTGAAGCTGAAGCTACTGCTGCTGCTGAAGCTTTTCACTGACGCAGGTGAGTGAGTGAGTGAGTCCGCTGAGCGCGTGCCATGGTCCGGCTTCCACACGTGCTGCTGGGATCCTACTTTACCTGGTTTTACTGGTTTTTACCTTGTTTCCATTTGGTCAGAGTGAGATTTAGATACTGTTAACGAGCTCTACATGTGAGATGATCATTGGTGTTGAGAGAGTGTGTGTGTATGCGCGTGTGTGATAAAGGTGGATCATGGGAACACACACACACACCCAAAGCTTTTCCTTCCAGTAGATGTTAAATCTACTACACTCTGCCATTTGTCCTTTATTAAAACTTTTCTTTTCCTTTTTGGTTCAGATTTAAATCTGTCTGGATAAACTTTTAAGAAAAGAGAGAAAAAAAGAAGTGTGTGTGTGTGTGTGTGTGTGTGTGTGTGTGTGTGTGTGTGTGTGTGTGTGTGTGTGTGTGTGTGTGTGTGTGTGTGTGGAGAGAATCAGGGAGTACACAATGCTACTGCATGAAGTGCTGGGTTTAATTGAATGGATACTAACATTATTTTTACTTGATTTCCAATTAATCCAACAATTAACCCTTAAATTTCCAGAATTCAAATAATTTTTGGAGAACGCATTGTTTTTAATGACATTTTTACTGAGGTTTAAGGTATTTTATTCAATGATGAATCCACCAGTAGGATGAAGCATGCTACTCCTCTGTGTGCTGGTGGTGCTGGTGGTGCTGGTGGTGTCACTAGTCAGAGACAATGGCCGGTGTGGCCTTTGTCAGCTGAGCAGATCCCTCATCCCTCAGCGGTCACACCCCTGTCATAAAAAGCCATCATCATCATCATCATCACTAGCAGCAGCAGTGAGCGTGCTGGATCAGGACTGTGGCAGCTGCATGTTCTCACCCTGGGTTCTCTGTTGGGTGTTCTAGAGGAAGGTCCTGGAGAGTCGCTGTCAGGCATGACTAACCCACGTGTCATCATGCAGCAGCTCTGCAGAGAGCGAGACAATGAGCTAGCGATCAGGGTGAGGGAGGATCTGTGCATGAGACCTCTGGATTTCCCACCTTAATATTAGCAAACCTCATGGATGCGTCTGTGTATATACATCAGGGATCAGGGTTCTCACCAGGAATTTTTCACAGCATTGGGGTGTTGCTCGTACGCCATTGGCTGAACATTTTGAAATGTGTAACTGTCTGAGGGTCAAATTTAGTGAAGTGAAGCTAAAATTGGGTTTTTTTTGTTGTTTTGTTCCAGCCTTAGTTTAAAACTAAACGTTACTTGGATTGAATTGGTGAAGGTCATGATGAATGTATGTGTTAGTCATTCTTGGTATATATATATATTTATTATAAAGGGCCCTATAAAAACCGTTTTTTTTGTTATCCAAATTCTGTTTCCCTTTTTTTTTTAATATTTATAAAAAAAAATTAAGAAAATATTAGTTTTGTGACACCTGTGAGGAAACAAAATAAATACTAATTTAAAAAAAACAAAACATAATTAAACAAATGTATGACAAAAATAAAGTAAGATACAATTAAAAGGTTGATATAAGTTCTAGTGACATGGATTATTCTGACCTTTTTAATTATTTATATGTCATATAAAGCTGTATGTACAGCATTAATGTTGCCTGATTTCCTCCCAAGGATCAATGGTTTACTGAATCTGATCAGGTTTATTAATTAAGTTTTGATCAACTTAGTTTAAATTAAGCTAATTTAAATGATCCTGATGACATCATTCCAGACTGTAATGATTAAACAAAATGAAATGGACACAAGGAAGTATCAGTT
Organism: Gouania willdenowi; assembly: GCF_900634775.1. Classification (NCBI taxonomy): domain Eukaryota; kingdom Metazoa; phylum Chordata; class Actinopteri; order Blenniiformes; family Gobiesocidae; genus Gouania; species Gouania willdenowi. The sequence goes on along the minus strand of NC_041057.1, from coordinate 3,161,722 downwards.
TTTTCACCACTAGGGGTCAGAATATCTGACACTATCAGAAGTTATCAATAATCTACGATGTTTCAGACTCTACAATCCCTGGTATTGATGGTCTCGTCGCTGCGCTACACGAAAAACGGACGGAGCTTTTACAGGCACAGCAAAGTTAAACGGGCACTGCACCAGTGCCCGTTTAACTTTGCTGTGCCTGTAAAAGCTCTGTCTGTTTTTCGGAGTCTGTGTTTAGGAGTCAGTGATGGTTTGTGATGTTTAATGCAGCCAAGACAGGGCGGTGCACCTAATAATCGGTCCCCGGAAACATTTCCTCATGATAAAAAATGTTATTTGCCCCACGGTGACGGCGTTTCATGCTGATTCTGTCCATTTCTGCATTTAATCGTTTTCATCGGTGGATTCTTTGATTCTGTTAACACGGATGTGTCTGTTTGTCAAGCCCCAAATAAATGCTTCAGAAATCTGTGCGTTAGACACCGCGTCACTGCACGTTGTTTGATTGTGTCATACGCTACTATTCGGCCTTGCTTTTAACTCACTCCACCGAAGGCCGAATGTGGGTTTTATTATCGCAATATTCAGCCGAATGAATTCGGTAACCGAATATTCGGTGCAAACCTACTTAAAACACTTCATCTTTTGCTGCAGTTTTTGGAAAAAGCTGCCACAAAATCAGGCATTTTGTGGCCGCAACGATCACAGAAATTGGCCGCAAAATCCTGGAACGACTGAATAATGACAATTTTGCCCTTATATAGTTGTGAACTTCATCACACCTGTAGGCACTGTTGGTTTGGGGGCTGACATGTTTTTAGAAAATGAGTTGGTATCTGAGAATTTGGAAAGTATTCAATCAACAACCAGCTTTCGTTTGGGTGAAACCAGGATGGAGAGATTAAATGGGTCTTTATCCAGCTGTGGGCATGACTCAGAATCAGTGTTGGGCGGTAACGCGTTACTTGTAGTGTTACTTTTACTTGTGACACGTTACCGCCCCAACATCACTTTTGACAGTAACTAGTACTATAACGCAAAATTTTTCGAAAGAAATAACGCCGTTACCATTACAATATGGTGCGTTTGTCCATTACTTTGCATGCTGCAGTGTACTTCCTGTTTACAGTGGCGCTACATATTTTTGCGGGACGCCGTGCCAAACACGGTAAAACAGTAGAAGAAGAAGCACTGTCGGCGTGTTTCTGTTTACATCACGTGCGCCAATCATGGCGAGTCAATGCGAGAGCAGGACGAGCTTCTCAGAGTAGAAATACACACATTATTTTTGTCTCCAAAAGATGCATCAGTGAAGCTAAGCTAACGCTGCGACTGGATTTTAACAGACTATAACTGTTATCCAGGGACAGGTCAGCCAAGCTATTTCACGGTATGTTGTTGTAAATATGCAGCCTGTCGCTTCTGCTGAGTCACCGCTAACAGCAGCTCATTAGCCTGATATGTTAGCATTGTGTAGCTGAGAAAAATGCTGTGAATTTGTTTTTCCACATTTATTTTTATACGCATTTTTAACAGCAGAATGTGCACCTGGAATATGCACAGCTTACGTTACATTACTGTGCTAAGGCTGAAAATGTACTGTTTTAATTTTGGAGCAGCTGTTTTGTGCTTTATATGCACATCATATATGGTTGTTTTATAGCAGTTGATCAACAGTGCATTATTATATTATTACAGCACTGATATGAAGCTGTATGGACACAAATGACCCAAAATAAATAATACATTCTTTAATTCTAAGTAACTCAAAAGTTACTTTTTCCAGTAACGCATTACTTTTTGGTGTAAGTAATCAAAATAGTAACTGAGTTACTTTGTCAATGAAGTAACTAGTAATGGTAACTAGTTACTTTTTTCCAGTAACTAGCACAACACTGGTCAGAACGAGGTGCATCGGGATGTTTGACTGTCTGTACTCTAACAATGCCTTTGTGACTGCATCACTGAAGTGAAGCAGGAATAGAACACGCTTTATGGAGAGTCACAGAGAACTAGTTTACATTCAGATCCTCACTCATTTGTTTAGACAAGTGAGTGAATCTTCTCCCTTTGCTGTGGCTTTGATCAAAGCCTGACTTGTTTGTCTTTCAGTCTTTCTGCCAATGGTTGAGTCTGTGTTGGAAAAGTCACATTAACAACGCACTAGTATACACTACAAACTCAATGAGTATATACTGTCTACTATGTACTATAAATATGATGATGAGCGTTCCTATTGAAGCATACTTCCAAGTTTTCCAAGATACATTTGGAACCTACGACGTCAAAAACACCTCAATAAATATCTCTGTTGATTCTTTACTTTGAAAGTTCTGAAAATATTTTAAGTGACCAAGTAGAATATCAACATGTGCTCATTTGATCCATAAAAAGACATGTTAAATTGCCACATTCCGGTGATTTTTCAGAGACCCTTCATTGTTCTACTGATGAAACTTCTGGTTAACTTCAAAACGAGCCCTTTTTACAAAGGCGTTAAAAAAAAAACAAAAAAACTAATGGAAGACGAGAAGAAATGCTTTTATTTTGAAAAGGGGATGTTTGATTTTTACCTTGAAGCTGGTCCCAGGACCTTTTCACATTTCTCTCTCAATGCATCATGGGACGGTAGAGTATGACTAGTGTGCTCACCGTGCATACTTAAAAAAATTCCCCATATCGTATACATTCAGGTGTTTCTCACATACTGATTTTAATCTTTTCATACTATCTTATGTGAACGCACTACTGACTCATTTAGACGTCATACTTAGTATGAATAATACGTTAGTATGACATTTACAACACAGCCTTGGTCTTATTTTTATGCATTTTTGAAAGCGATCTGAGCACACAGGACACCGTACGTAGCTGCTTAAAAACCCAATATCTCTTTTAGATAATTGCTTTACAATGATCCTAGATGTTGGAGCGACCTTTTTAAGCTTCAAAGTTGTTGTTTTTTTTACTTCCTGGTGTGTGTGAGTCACTGGACTGTTCAGTTAAACGTAGGAGGTAAAAAGAAACAGATCGGCCAAAGTACAACAAATTGTCATACTCAGAACTTTTGGAAATCATGAAATGTTTATTTCCTCAAATCACTGCCTGTTGAAAAATATCGGTATCGTATTGGAAGTGAAAAAGTTGTATCGAGACATCCCTATGATTAATTAATTATCGGTCTGAAAGCGCCCGATACTTCAGGCTTTATCAGCTGACTTATTTTACTGATTTTACTTTATTAGTCCATCAGATATAAATCTCTGTTTCTTAGGGATGTAACGATTCGCTCAACTCCCGATACGATTTGATTCACGATACTGGATTCACGATACGATTCTCTCTGTTTGGGAAAGATCAAAACCTCTGACTTTAGTGCTCACGTTGTTCTCCTTCTGTTCCCAGAGTGCCTGAAGCTCCTCGCCACCATCACATCCTCTCATCATGGAGCTAGACTTTGGACATTTCGACGAGCGGGACAAGTCGTCTCGCGCGGCCAGAGGCGGACGCATGAACGGCCTGCCCAGCCCCACCCACAGCGCCCACTGCAGCTTCTACCGTACCCGCACTCTGCAGGCGCTCGCCAACGAGAAAAAGGCCAAGAAAGTGCGTTTCTACCGCAACGGGGACCGCTACTTCAAAGGCATCGTGTACGCCGTGGCCAACGACCGATTTCGCACCTTCGACGCGCTCCTGGTCGACCTGACGCGCTCGCTGTCTGACCACATCAACCTGCCGCAGGGCGTGCGCTTCATCTTCACCATCGACGGCTCGCGCAGGATCGTAGCTCTGGATGAACTGGAGGAAGGTACACATGTTTACACACACACACACACACACACTTGGTAAGATTTCATTGAACTCATCCATAATCAATCCATCAATCTGGGCTAGGGCTGGGCAATGGCGATATACAATATTAATCTTGATTTTTAATTTTTTTACCTCCAAAAATTCTGAGTCATATCAGATAGTAGGCCTGAGCAATATATCAAGATTCAAGATATATTTTCTATTTTGACGATATAGAAAATTAGAATATTGCCTGTATCGACATGTTTCTATTTTATAGCTTAGTTTGTATTCAAATACTCGTTTTAGGAGTCGCTTCTTTCGTTACAACATTAAACTAGGCATTTAAAAGTAATAATGCAGGAAAAACAGAAGACTGACCTTGACCTTAAATATGACCTTGAGCAAAGGTCAAGGTCACACATTGAATGGAAATGTTGTTCAATGGTACCAGTCTGAACACTGGATCTCAATGTGTGGCCAAGTTATAGGGAAAAAAAGTGCATATATATATATATATATATATATATATATTTTTTTTTTTTTATGACATCATGAACTTTGACCCCTACTGATCTTTTTACTGGCAGGTCGTACAGCTTTGGTCCAATTGAATAAAATAATCCACTTGAGATGAGCTTTTCATAAATGTAAACATTCAACTTGTACAATAAATATTTGTAGAGATATGGAAAATTTTGGTTTTGACACTTAATGCGACTTGGCTTTGACATTTTGGCTTCAAAAAAGGTCGACTGCACATCCTTGACATTGTCCCTATGAGATGATATGTGTGTCATTAATTAATTAATTAATTAATTAGTGCTGCATTAATAACCTCGAAGGAGTTCCACGATAAAGGAGTTGCGGAAGAAAAATTCTAAGAATTCCTACGAGAACAATGTACAGTATATGGCAATTTTCAATTGCAATGTACACTCACTCACACGTGCTGTCCTTTAGAGCAGTGGTTGTCAACCTTTTCAGTTCGCGACCCGCCAAAATAAAGGTGCCAGTTATTGGGTTTGTAATTTAAAAAGTAGGAACAATTAGTTTAAACTGGCCAATAATGGGCGTGACAAATGGTGAATGTGGTTACATTTGCAAAAATAAGCGTGAAAAAGGTTAAACGTGACAATAATGCGTCAACATACATATGTGACATTAGGTGTGAAAGTGGTGGAAAGGGTTTGTAAGTGCTGAACATGTCTGGAAAGTGGAAAAAATGTGCAGAAAAGGCATTGAAATTTGATGGAGAAGTGTCAGAAATGTCAGTAATGTAGCAAAAAAGTGTTAAAAGGAGCAAAAACATGTCAATAAAAAGTGATTAAAATAGTTTGGAAAGTTTGGTGTAGTTACAGAAAAACGGTTAAAAATAAGCAAAATGGGCTCAAATTGTACAAAACATATTCTTAGTTTCTTGAAAGTATCTGGCGACCCCCTCCCAGTGTCTCGCGACCCCAAATGTGGTCCTGATTCTAAGGTTGAGAACCCCTGCTTTAGAGGAGAGTTGTGTTTTTCTGTAATTGTGTCATTTTTGTATATTTCGGTTATTATTAAGTATATCTTTTTATTTTTGTGTGATTTTTGTAATGATTTTGTATATTTTTCTCATTGAATGTGTTTTTGTTGTGGTTTTGTTTATTTTACTGTTATTTTTTTTTTAATTTATTTTGATAGTCGTTTCATGTATTTCTGTTGTCATTTTGTGTTTTTCTGTCATTCTGTATTTCATTGAGTCATTTTGTATTTTTGTTGTCGTTTTGCCTGTATTTTTTAAATATTTTTTGTAGCCTTTTGTGTGTTTTTCTGTCATTTTCTGTTTCTTTATCACCAATGTTCTCAGACTTGCCGTCAGCTTCTGTTCCGTGATGGTTTAGAAACAAATGGACTAGTTTCCTGAGAAGACTTAAGCCTTATCTGATCTGATCAGTCTAGACTCGTCTAATCTGCACTATCGCGTATCAGATCCTAATCTGAAGCTTTATCAGGCTGTGGTCACAGTGTCCACCTTTTCCTCCACAGGTCGTGTTTCATTAATAAATGGAGTGAAATAAATATGCCAGAATTTTAAATTTGGACACAGTTTTCTTATGTTTATTAAAAACACCTTGAGATCATGTTAAAGCTGGTTTTTAGAGTAATTTAGTGTATTTTAGCTGTTATTTTGTAGATTTTTCTTACGGATTGTTCTGTGTGTGCATTTTTTGGGAGTTTTTGGAAATTTTTTTCTTGTCATTTTGTGTGTTTTTGGAGTAATTTATAGTGTGGGTTTTTTTTGTTTGTATATTTTGAGTAATTTTTTAATTTTTTTGTCATTTTTGTATTTTTCCTGTAATTTTGTGTATTTTGTTGTCATTTTGCGTATTTGTCTGTAATTTTGTGTTTTTGTTGTCATAATAATAATAATTTTCACTGTGTATTTTATTTTTTTTGTCTTGTTTTGTAGTTATTTGCATTGATTTTTTTGGGAGGTTTTTCTTGTGATTTTGTTTTGAGTCATTTTGACGATTTTCCTCTTTATTTTTTTGTGCATTTGTAGTCATTTAGTGTTTTGTTTTTTTGTGTGTGCGTGTTTTGAGTCATTTTTCTGTCATTTTGTGTTTTTGTTGTCTTGTGTTTTTGTATATTTTCTCAGTTGTGTATTTTTTCCATAATTGTGTGCATTGCGTTATTTTGTGTTTTGCGAGTCATTTTGTGTATTTCTGTTGTCGTTTTGCATTGTTGTCTGTCATTTTGTGTTTTTTGTTTATCATAATGTGTGGTTTTTTTGGAGTAATTTTGTATATTTTCACTGTTTATTTTATCATTTTTCCTTGTTTTGTAGTTATTTGCATTTATTTTTAGGGGGGCAGCACAAAATTAGACTTAGGGCCTCATGTGGCCCCCGGGCCGCCACTTGCTTTTGTCTGATTTAGAAGATTGTCTTACTCTAAATAAAAGTACTTATTAATTTGTGTATCTGAGGCCTTAAAACACTCATATAATAACTCACGATAGTACTTTATTTTGTAGCTGAAGTCTTGCTGAGCTTCATTGTAGAAAGATTAATGCTAATGTTCTGACCTCATGTTTCCATCAGTGGCTCCTAAAACGTTCCACTTGAGACTAAAATACAACTCATGTCCTGATCTGAAATGCACTGTGTCTACATCTACAGTAGGGCTGCACGATTATGGCCAAAATTATAATCACGATTATTTTTTTTGTCATTATTGGAATCGCGATTATTTATCATATTTGTTTAAAAAAAAACGTTTTTGTTTCCCTATTTTTTTAACAAACAATATGTGTACAGTTTACAGTGCAAAACAAAGCTTTAAATAAGGATTATATAATAATAAAAATATTAAAACAAAAGGCTAATTATAAATGTAAATATTGCCGACGATCAGGTTTATTTAATCATGGCAACCACAATCGTGATCACGATTAAAATTTGATTTGTGCAGCCCTACAGTCAATATTCTTTATTAAACATTTAGGTAGAAGTCATATTTGTAGCTCCGCCCACTGACATTGTGCTTTTTAAATGATCATTTCTTTCACTTTAAGGCTTTGCTTCACAGAGGAAGTGAGTTTATGTTAAACCTGGGAGATAAACTGCTTCCTAATTTGGCCAAAATGGTGGGGGTGTGTGTGTGTGTGTGTGTGTGTGTGCGCGTGTGTGTGTGTGTGTGGTGCTGGGTGGGTAGTGCTGGGTGGGTAGTGGGGGGGGGCGTGAGGATACACTTTGTTCTGCTCCTTCTTTCAGGATGTAATTAATCGCTCAATCTCCCGACACTGTGTAATTCATTATTGTGTCTTTGGTGTAATTTCTCTACTTTGGGCCTAATTGTTGCCTTCTGCTGTGCTTTGTTTGCCAAAAAAAAATCTCTTTCTCCGACTTTCCCCTCCTCGCCTGCCGCCTTTTGTCTTTTATCAACTACTTGTCCCAGCACGAGGGTCTGCTGCACGAAATGGTGAAGACGGCCAGGAAAGAGGAAGTGTTTCAGAGTAAATCCCTGCTGACATACATGAGTAAAATGATAATTCAATGTCCTAAATCCTAATGAACAAAAGCAGTCATTGTTTATGCAGTTTAATCCTGAACGCACCCATAAGACATGAATTAAAAAGCAGACGGGGTCGTTTAAAGGTGCTGCTGTGGCTTCTGTTTGCTTTGCTGTGGATTCTGGGAGTTGAGCTTTGTTGGTTTGTCTGTAGCTCGACTTCCTGTGAGAACATCAGGTTTCTTCCCTCATATTTCCTCTTGTAAAGGTTGTGCAAATATAACTGGCAAAGTGGTTTAATATGTGACGTGATCAAGGAAAATGTGGAAATTCATGTTCTGAAATGGAATAGGTCATCTGAATCTGTTTATTTAAAATCAGGCACCAAATTATATCACGGGCATGTTTTTTGGACAATATGGTGCATTTACGCACTATTTTTCCCTGGAAACGGGACAACTGGATTGTGTAGCAAACGGACAAATATGTCATGTTTTGCTCATAATCTCATTTGCTACGTTACTGTTGAATTGGTGAAAGGTGATGATGAATGTTAGTTAATCATATATATGTATGTATGTATGTATGTATATTATATGTATGTATGTGTGGTATGTTGTATGTAGATATTATATGTATTGTGTGTGTGTATGTATGTCTGTGTGTCATGTCATGTATATATATATATGTCTGTGTCCTCTCTCTCTGTCTTGTGTCTGTCTGTCTGTCTCTCTGTCTGTCTGTCTCTCTCTTGTCTGTCTGTGTGTCTGTCTGTCTCTCTCTCTCCTTCTGTCTGTATGTGTGTGTCCTGTCTGTCTGTGTGTCTGTCTGTCTCTCTCTCTCTGTCTTGTCTGTGTGTCCTTGTCTGTCTCCTCTGTCTGTTCTGAGTGTCTGTCTGTCCTGTGTGTCTGTCTGTCTCTCTCTCTGTCTGTGTCTCTCTCTCTGTCTTCTCTCGCTCTCCTGTCTGTGTCTCTGTGTCTGTGTCCTCTCTCTCTCTCTGTCTCTGTCTGTGTCTGTGTCTCTCTCTCTCTGTCTGTGTCCTGTGGTCTCTCTCTCTCTCTCTGTCTGTCTCTCTCTGTCTGTGTCTCTCTGTCTCTCTGTTGTCTCTCTGTCTCTCTGTTCTGTGTCTCTCTGTCTGTCTCTCGTCTGTGTGTGTCTCTCTGTCTGTCTCTCTGTCTGTGTGTGTCTCTCTGTCTGTCCTCTGTCTGGTGCTGTCTCTCTGTCTGTCTCTCTGTCTGTGTCTCTCTCTCTCTGTTCTGTCTGTCTCCTCTGTGTCTGTGTATATATATATATTATATATATATATATATCTGTGATCTGTAATATTCACAGTATCTGTGAATATTTGCGCAAACACACTGCGCGCGCGCGCACAAACACCGCGGGCGCGCGCACACAAACACTCTGCGCACACACACACACACACACACACACATATATATATATATATATATATATAGAGACAAGAAATCATGTTTTATTAGAAGGACTGATTTCAAGACACGCTTTTGTCTCCGCCCACGATGTTTTGTGTGCGCGTAATTGAGGCCTAATAATTGATGATAGTTTCAAGTACAGTCAATTTAGTAGAATTCTAATGTATGACAGACTATCAATAAAATACATAAATAGCCACGGACTTTACACTGTGATGACCCGCCCTACTGTACCTCTGATTGGCTCTGACCAGTTTTCGAGTGACCAATCAGACAGGAGGTGCCGTGTATGCAATGCCCGCCCCCAAAGTGCCAAAACTCAAACATCACCCGCGCGTGGAGAGATCCCCGCAAGCGCATAGATCGAGACGGCGCGTGCGCAGAAAGGCACTGCACGCGCGCGGAAAGTGGTCTTTACTGTGCGCGATGACAGTTTTTATGCGCTTGGGTTTTTGGCACTAATGTGACGCCATAGTGCGCGCAGTGTGTGTGTGTGCGCAGTGTTTGTGTGTGAGAGATGATTCAACTTTATTTCAGTTGAATCATCTTAAGCAGGGTTTAAATGTCCTTTATAGATTTTTTTTTTTTTTTAATCTGATAATGATTGATAATGAAAAATATTGTTAGTTGCAGCTCTAATCGTAGCAATATAAATCAATCAATCGATTCAATGAATGTCATATTGGGGCCTGGTTTTTAATAAAGAGAAGAATGAAAAAGAACAGTTAAGATTGAGAAGAAAAAATTCATATTTTCTGACGTCTACAGTCTGATGGTTACATTTAATTTTGCCATTTGGTTTTATGACGTCATGGTTTTTGGGGCTGTATTCCCCCCCCCAAACCCCTCCTCGATTGTCCTCCCATGAAACAAACCATTTATCATTATTTATAATTTACTTTATCCACAGAAATCTTTCCAAACAACTGAAGCGTTTCTGTTTTCCGCTGATCTAAGCAGTATTCAACAAGTTTAGAGTGAGTGAATCAAAGCTGAAGCTGCTGCCACGTCTCCTTTCAAAAAGTGACCCATAAACCTGGTTTCTGACCTGTAAAACTGAAACCAGCCACAGATAACTTCTGTCTTTTTTTACTCTGAAAGCTGAGCCGTTGTTTCCCTTCGATCCTCGTGATTCCCTGAGTTACTGATGTTGAGAGAAAGACTCAAAGTGTGGAGGGGGTGGAGCAACCATTTTAAAAGTCAGGGTGTTCCAAAAATAATTTACTAAAACCATTATTAAGTCGGTTGATTCTCAACATGTGGTTTTTGGTCTTAATTCAAATGATTATTTCCACCAGAAACCTTTTTTAATACCATTTTACGTTTTTCTTTGGCCATTTTGCAACTTCCTTTCTCCATGTTTGCCCCTTTTCCCCAAAAATGTTACACTTTTTTTTTTTATTTTTAGCTTCACTTTTATCCAATTTTTGTCGATTCTATAACCATTTTTTCCACTTTAAATCCATATAAGCTTCCTTTTGCCCAATAAATAACACTTGTTTCATTTTTCCTCTACTTTTTCTTCCACATTTTTGCCTTTTTCATAATTGTTTTCCACATTTTGCTCATTTCAGCGACCTTTTGCCATTACACACCACCTGTTTCCTCTTTTTCTTCTTTTATTAGTCACTCTTGACTGCTTTTGGCCCATTATTGTCACTTTTCACTCTTTTCTTGCCATGTTTTTGCCACTTTTGGACCATTTTTGGCCACTTGTTACTCATTTTGTCACTTTACTCATCGCCAGAGGTGACGAGTAACGAAGTACCAATACTTTGTTACTGTACGTTACTCGTTCCTTTTTGTTACTTTTAAGACCTTCAAAGATGACGTAAAAAGATGCAACATTTTGGTAGTTTGAGCTTTTTTCTGTTCCATTAGTTTTATGGTTATCACGTAAACTCAACAGCTGTTCTGGATTTAATGGACCATTTGTCTTTTTTTTTTTTTTTAAACGTTTATTTACAAATGTTATCTATAGTGAGTGTGAAATTCTCCATACGTTCACCCCCACGGGTGAGTTGCAACATGCAGTGCGTTCCCTCCAACACACTGACCCTATTCATCCTGCCTTCCTCAGGGGAAAGCTACGTTTGTGCCTCAGAAAACTTCTACAAGAAAGTGGACTACACAAAGAATGTCAACCCCAACTGGTCGGTGAACGTGAAGGCGTCGGCCAGTCCCAAGAGCATGCAGTTGCTGGCCGCCAAGGCTGCCAGTGAGTCCAGGGAGAGCAAGGACTTTGTTCGGCCCAAGCTGGTCACGGTGATGCGCAGCGGCGTGAAGCCGCGCAAAGCCGTCCGCGTGCTGCTCAACAAGAAGACGGCGCACTCCTTCGAACAGGGTCCTCACCGACATCACGGAGGCCATCAAACTGGAAAGCGGCGTGGTCAAGAGGATCTACACGCTGGATGGGAAGCAGGTTAGTTTTTAACCATCACGAGGGTCACGATAGGATTACATCTGATGTGTAAAACGGCTAAGTAGGGCTGGTGATATGAAACCAAAACTCATGTCGATATTTTTCTCAAAATGGGGATATACGATATAAATCACGATGATTTTAATTAAATCAAGTCTTACTAGAACGACAATTCAGGGTTACATTTGCTGATACAAAATGCCACACAGGCACATTTATTACTAGTGTGAAAGTCCGTCATTCAAACAGCCTCACGCAGAGAGACGTTAGCGTTGGTTTCACTTCACAAACCGGTGCCATGCGTCATTGTCAGGTCTGAACAGAGCAGGGACCTCAAAGGATGACGAGGGATTTTAGATCTCGACTCTATTTGTCAGTCTCACGTTCTACACAGTGGTTGGTTTGGTTTGTGTGACATGAAAAGGGATCAAAAAGTTCTCGCCTCTATGATCAGGATCAAAGCACCAAGCCTTTCCCTGTTGTTTGGTGACGTCTCCATTGTTTTCTCGACTACTTTAGACTTCAGACGGCACAGGTTGGTGGTTCAGAAAAGAGAATAAAACCGCTCAGTTGGGCATTTATTGGTGTTTCTGTGCCACAAGCGTTTGCGTGTGCGCTCACCACTGTAATTGTGTGTACGCGCGCCGTGTTTGTGTGTCAGAACACTTTATTTCAGTTTATTCAGCTTGAGCGAGGTTTAAATGTGCGTTATAGTTAACCTCTGTTTTAAAAATAAAAAAAATCTGATCAATCGATCGATTGATCAGATTAATCAATCGTGAGATTGATTAATTTATTGACCGATTAATCGATTATCAAAATAATCGTTTGTTGCATCTCTACTTCCTGATATCCAAATGAGCTGGTCTGGCCACGCCCACTTTACGCCCCATTCTGGGAGAGGAGCGTTCACACGTCTGAATGTGAATGAATAAGGAAAAATGATGAAATGGGTAAAGAGACACATAAATGTGTAAATTCTTGAACAGAATGAGGCAAATTTGGGCAAATTTTTGTCTTAATGTAAATGGGGTAAAATGAGAGGATGCAAAGTGCTTCCTAATTTTGTTTAAAGGCTCCTTGAGGTGCAGGTGCTCCTGCTTTAATTAAACCAGTCTCACTGGCGTCGTGCTGGGGGAGGAGCTACTGGGTAATGATAGGTTATTCTAATAAGATTTTAAAGCTTTGTCTCTGGTGATCTATGGCCTCTCGGTACCTTATTAACACCAGTTTATTTAGAAACCTTGATCAAATCGTTGTGGTGTTATTTATTTAGTTTTGGTCGTATTTCAGTGGATTGATTTGTGCTGCCGTCATTGATGAATAGTCGACAGTTATTGCTGTTTATTGATCTCTTCCCCCGTGTTGTGGGCGTGACTCATGTCTTTCATCGCGCTGTGTCTAGTTCTCAACCTTGGTGGTTGCGGGACACTGGGAGGGGGTCACCAGCCTGCCTTCATGAAATAAGAATATTTCAGCATATTTTTACTATTTTTTTGCAAATACACTGAACTTGCCATAGTTTAACCTGTTTTCATCACTATTTCTTGTCATTTTGTTCCTTTAATGTATTTTTGCTACTTGCTACATTACTCCCATTTCTGGCATTTCTCCATCAAATTTCAATGCCTTTTCTGCACATTTTTTCCACTTTCAAGACATTTTCAGCACTATAAACCCCTTTCCACCTATTGTTGCATATGTTGACACATTGTTAGTCCATTTTAAACCATATTTCATGCTTATTTTTGCCAATTTACCAAATTCATTTTTTTTACCACTTTTTCTGTCTGTTTTATATCCGCTCTAATTTGCAACTTTTAACCATTTCTGTGGTTTTTAAAATCACCACATTTTCCACCATTTTCTGGTCACTTTGAACCCATTTTATTTCTGATTAAAACAAGGATTTCCATCTTTAAGATGACTATAATAATAATAATAAACGTTCCTGGATAACAGTGGATATTATTCAGATGAATAAATAAATGTGATTATCACAGATTCATAGAACAATGGACCATCATTTTACTGACTTTATGGATGGACCCCAAAAATCTCTCCCCTTTATTCCCCCTTATAGATGGTCCTGTCTCCACATGACTGTTCTTCAATGTTCATGTCTGTGTTCAACCACCTTCACCTACAGTGGGGGTCCCCGCTCTCTGGTACCTTTATTTTGGCGGGTCATGGGTTAAAAAGGTTCAAACCTACTCCCCTAATGAACGTTATTGTGTAGTCTTGGTGTGTTGTAACGCACACACTCTGCAGCTGGAGGTGAAACGTTTATAAGAAGCGATGTTGATGCAGTGACAACCCCCCACATCCCACCCACCCACTGACTGACTGACTCGGCGACGCCCGCCCAATCCTCCTCTTCCTCGTGCTGCTGCGATAGCTGCTGAGACTGGTTGCTAGGAGACCACATCCTGGGCACAAAGGAAGCCCAGCTGGTGTGGACCGGTCTGGTCTGTGTCAGATCCCACATCCTGCAGCAGCGAGTGTGAGAGAGTTCACCCTCCGTGTGAGGATGGAATGAATGGGTTTGTGTGCGTTTACCTGTTCTCACGCCTGCATGGGGCGTGTCTGTGTGTGTGTGTGTGTGTGTGTGTGTGGTAGAGATTACAAATGTGCCTGTGATTTTAAAATGAAAGCCAGTTCCAGGTTCTTCCTCTCGTCCCTTTGTGTTCTCCGTAGACGTCCTCCCTCCTCTCCTCTCCTCAAACGCTGGTGTTTTACATTTAAATAGGAAAAAGGGCGCGGCCCCCTCCTCTCTAGATCCAACACTCAGCAAATTAGTATCATTTTAATTCTGCTGATGGACTGTAATTATTCCGTAAGACATGCGGTCTTTTGGCTTCCTCTCAATGTTTCCACAGGCTGTAATTACCACAGTTTAACAAAACCCACTGATTCCTTCAGTGTAGATTTGTCTGTAAAGAAGATTAAACCTGATTCACATAAAGCAGTGAGGAAATATTCATTTCACGGTTATACTGACCTTGGTTGGACTGAAATTGACAATAAATACCTGGGTTTGCATGCTTTTTTGGGTTAGTATTTATTTTTTGTGTTTTTGTTGTCATTGTGTAGATTTTTCTTGAGTTTTTGTTCATGTTTAGCATGTCTTTATTGCGCTAGTGTTTATTTTTGGGGTGTTTTTGTTGTCATTGTGTTTAAATTGACAATAAATGCCCTGGTTAGGAAGAAACAAGGATATAAAAACACGTGCTCAAGGCACAAGGTCACTTTGTCATTGACGACGAAGAAATAAAACCAAAATAACTGTTAAATGAAATGTATTCCCCGGATAAGAAAGGGATGGATACTTGTACATCCTCTAATAGGCAACAAAAGCCGTCTTTCTCTGGTTATCGGGGCTCGTGCAGCAGCTCCTGCTCTGTGTGCGTTTCTTTGGCTTTTGGTGCTGCAGAGGCGGTTGTCATGGCGATAAGCTTCCTGACAATGGGGGCCGTAATGCGCTGAGTGTGCTCTTCATGTCGGGGTTTTTTTTTTTTTTTTTTTACCTGCCCGTGATCTCAACGCGTTCACGCATTGTGCAGACGATCGGAATGATGGAGAGGCGTGGCCATACACACACACACACACACACACACACACACACTGAAACCTGTGTGTGTGTGTGTGTCATCTGAATTCTGTAACAGCATCGTTTTAAGCCAGTGTGCCCTGAGGGGTCGAAGCAGAACAGGAAGTACAATTTAATAACGCTCAGGCCCTAATGGTCTTTATAAATATAGTTTCTGCTTCCTGTCAGCAGGGGGAGGGGGCGTGGCCTTTAACAACATCAGGGCCACAGCTGGTCCTCATGACTGTGCAGATATGGCCTCTTAACTGGTTTATCTGGTCACCAGGAGCAACGCCGTTACATAAAGGTCACAGAGAGGTCAGGAAAGCAACTGGTAGCATCATCATCATCATCATCACAATGAATCAAAGCTTCCTGAAGCAGCCAGAGGAATAAAAACCCTCCTCAGGTGTAGAAATAAAGAGCGGCTGAATCGATCGGTGCGTGGGCGTCTTCCTCCATCCATGCCTCGCCATCCCAGCTCTTCATGGCTTTCATATCTATTTATTGCACTGGTTTTTCTCTGTTGTTGAGCAGAAATGAGAAGAAAAGAGATGGTTGGACATGTTTTTATCATGCACACAAATCAGACAAATACAAAAAATGTCAAAATTACTTTCAGCTTTTAGAATAAATCTGTACTAATTACTAATAATTTTTTTGTGATTTACCTTCAATTTTTTTGTTAGTTTGTAGTTTGTAGTGTGCTTTTATTGTGTCAGGGTGCTTTTTTATTTTTTGGAGGTGTTTGTGTAAGTGTTGTTGTTTTTTGGGTGTTTTTGTTGTCATTGTGTAGATTTACCTAAAGTTTTTTTTTTTTTTTTTTTGTGGCAGTTTTGAGTGCTTTTATTGTTTGTGTGTTTTTTGTTTATAAATTTTGTATAGATTTGCCTTTAGTTGTGGTTCATGTTTTGCATGCTTTTATTGTTAGTTTTTTTTGGATGTTTTTGTTTTTTTTGTGTAGATTTTTTTTTTTAGTTTTTGTAAATTTTTGCC